>NC_051185.1:34266074-34308362 GCF_013339695.2 Rhipicephalus sanguineus
GATGGAAAATGTACTGATTGAATGTGGCGATATTCACCCAGGTATACGGTGGGCACGAGTCTACATGAAGCCTTGGGTTTTAGGGACAACAATGGAAAGCTGCACACGTCCGCGATAGAAATAAGTAAGAGACGGTTAGAGTATTGGTGGCAGAAAAGTAGAGATAAAGAACAAAAATAAATAATGGGGGAAAAATAAGGTCATTCTGCCTTAAGAGGCAGAGAGATGGACTTGAATTTATATTTTTTTTGTATAATAACATAGATTTAAACAATGTAGATAAGGTATTAGGCCAACATGAAACAAGGAAGTTTTTTTTTCTTCGAGGCCTGGTGGCAGACATGTCACCGCCCCGTTTTAAAGGGGACGCTCATAGCATCCATCCATCCATCGTGGCCGCATACGCTAGGCAGAGCCTAAGAGTCTCGCGCACTGACAGGAAACAATGGCGTCCTTATGGACAGTGCACGGACGGTCTACTTTGGTGTGGTGTGTCCTTGCGAACATACACTATACCCAATTTAAGATTATGACTAGTACCATCTCCAACCAATCTGCCTTGCTCTTAATCTTTTCATGCCTAAACCTGCTCTCAACTACGACAGAGCCAGTCGTCTTTCTTAGTGTCCCTCTACAGGCGCAAGCTGGACAACTTTGACATTTCGATGCCTGTCGCTGCCCGTGAGCAGTCATGGCCACAACACCACCACGGAAATGAAGTAAAATGAGCGCTGAAATCGAACACTCGTTATCGTGTCCCTAAGCAGCGTTCTTCGGCTGATCTTGTGAAAAGCGCTGGAGCTGCATTGCTTGTAGCCGCCGAGTGAAGGGTATTTCGCCCAGGGTCATCAGGCCGCATATGTGGGAGCTGGTGTTCTTCACCTTGTACGTCAGCATCTGCGATGTTTAGCAGTACAGTAATACCAGGGTTAAGAAGGAATTAATGGGTGACAGTGAAGTTACAGAGCCTAAGACATGATATGCGGCTTCAGTCGAGACGGCATCTAATAATAATGATAATAATAATTATTATTATTATAGCGACAATGCGTAATTATTTGACATCACTATCAGCTAAAGTATTGCCAGAGTAAAGTTGGAAAAGCTGCATAGATGGCGGCTTGGCGAAGGAACCATTCACCATTATTTGGAGCTGCAGTTCCATTACCATACACACGTATACAGTAGCGAAAATGCAAATTATTGTTTTGACAACGCAATTTAATAAGTGAAAGCAGTTTTAAAAAAAACAATTTACATCCGGAGAAACGAAGGACACTAACGTACCTTACGTGCATGCAAGGACCGGGAAATTTCGGCGGCAGCCTCTAAATGTCATCTAAACACTCTTGTTGGCGTTTTACGCATGTTACAGTGATGAAAGTGCAAGTTGCTTCGTATCTTACTGTTACGTCTGTACAGCCACTTGTGGCTGTACGACGATTTATTTTACACAAGTAAACATGAACACGTTAAATAGCGCAGCTTAGGCGTTGGAGTCACATATGGCTAACGTTCGACACCAGCATGACGCTCGTGCCACAGCGCCAGTGTAGTCGCGCGCGCACTTCATCGTCGTTGTCTTCAAGCGAGACATGTCAATTCTTCCCCCCTTAGACGAAGTCTCCATAGCGGTCTGGAGGCCGCCTAATCTCTGGTGGTCGCAGTTTCCGGGTGGTTCCTGCTTGTGACGTCGAGGTCGACGGTTGCGAGGGAGGGTTGTTTTGCATGTTGAGCCAGTCAGGCCGTTGATCAGCAGAACTCGACGGCGTCTCTTCTGACATTGTGTCCGAGAAATCATCTGCTACGCTCCAATCTGTCGGTGATTGGGTTGTGTGTCCGGTCTGGCTCGTTTTCCTCATATGGTTGAGGTGACGCCGAACCTTTCCGTGGTCGCTTTTTACAAGCCAGGATCGTGGTCCGACGCGGCGCGGTATTTCGCCTTCAATCCAATCTGGCTTTTTCAAAAGCTGTCGGATGAGCACTCTCTCTACTACTGCGAAGCGACGGGATTTCGTCAATGTCTCCTGTCTCTCAGGGATGTGTATTTCCGTCTCCCGTTTGAGAAGATCGAGAGGACATAGAAGCTCTCGTCCAAACATTGCTTTCGCAGGTGACATTCCTGTAGCAGTGTGAATGGTCGTGTGCTGCCTATACAGGAATCTTGCAAGTCGGCACTGTATGGACTTGTCTGTATCCTTCAGGAGTGCTCTTTTCAGCTCTGCCGCATAGCGTTCTGCCTGGCCGTTTGTGGCAGGATGGTAAGCTGGTGATGTTGTAGCCTGTATGCCATTTGCCGTATAGAATTGCCTTATCTCGTTCGAAATAAAGGCTTTTCCGTTGTCGGAGACGACCTTTCGGGGAATGCCAAACGTAGCAAAGATGCTTCGTAGCACATCGATGACAACCGCGGATGTTGCTTGCGTCACGTGCCGGACTTCCACCCACTTTGTGTGTGCATCCACAACAACCAAGTAGGTGCGCCCGAGTAGTGGCCCCGCGAAGTCAACGTGCACCGTGTGCCATGGTGTCTTGGGACGGTCCCAGGAGGGAATAGGAGCTTTGGGTGGGCTCTTCTGCGTTGAAAGGCATTCACGGCACTGTCGCACCGTTTCCTCGATAACCTTGTCGATTCCGGGCCACCATACGTAGCTCCTTGCGCACTTCTTCATGGCTACCATGCCTCGGTGACCAGCGTGCAGAAGTGCAAGAACGTGGGATCGTGCTGAGCTCGGTATGATCACCCGTGATCCAAGCGTCAGGCAGTTGCGATGAAAGGCTAGTGCGGTCGCTCGTCGTCGGTAAGGAGCGAACTCATCTCCAGTGAGTTTCTCCACTGTGCCATCCTGCACTGCCTTGTACACCCTGTGCAGGATGTTGTCTTCTTGTGTCAGACGTGCTATCTCTGTAGCAGTGAACGGAGGTCTCGACAAAGCTTCGAACAATAGTACGTCGCCTGGTGGCCAGGGTTCATCGAGACGTTCTGGTAGTGGCAATCGGCTCAACGCGTCCGCGTTTTGATGGTTCTTGCCATGCCTGTAGACGATGTTGTAGTCATAGGCCGACAACTTGATGCACCATCTGGTCATGCGTGGTGAGAGGACTTGAGCCGTTGGCTTCCCAGGACCCAGTATGCCGAGAAGCGGTTGATGATCCGTGACGAAAGTCACCTTTCTTCCCGCAATATACTTGTGGAACTTGTGTGCAGCAAACACTACGGCAAGGCCTTCTCTGTCCAACTGATCATAATTGCGTTCCGCTGTCCCTAGCGTCCGAGATGCGAAAGCGATTTGCGCCTCTCTATTCTGGTCATCACGTTGAGACAGAACAGCTCCTATGCCATACGGTGAAGCGTCGCATGAGACGAGAAGCTCCTTCTGTTCGTCGTAGTGTGCCAGTACGGTCTGACTGAGAAGCAACCTCTTCAGTTTATCAAATGCTTCTTGATGCTTGGTCTCCCATCTCCACGTGGCGTCTTTCTGAAGAAGCTGGTAGAGACAGTTGGCAATTGTTGCCCTGTTCTTCAAGAACCTGTCGTAGAAAGCCAGCATTCCAAGGAATGATTGAAGTGCTTGCTTGCAGTTTGGTGCTGGAGCATTCGTTATCGCTCGAACTTTCTCTTCGTTGGTGTGGACGCCTGTCTCGTCAATTCGGTGTCCCAGAAAAGAAACTTCTCGCACTGCAAAACAGCACTTGTTTTTGCCGAGACGAAGGTTGCAATTGCGTAGCCTCTTCAGAACTTCTTCCAGTCTCTCGGCGTGTTCAGTGGCGTCTTTTCCACTGATGATCACGTCATCTAGGTATGCGCAAACGCCCGGGATGCCAGACAGCATAGTCTCCATAAAGCGTTGAAAAATGGCTGGAGCTGCAGAGATTCCGAAAGGCAATCGTTTGACCTTGTAAAGCCCTTTCAGCGTGTTCAGGGTCAATATCTCTGCTGTCTCTGGCGTTACGTGAAGTTGCTGATAAGCTTGTGCCAAATCCAGGGTGCTGAATACCTTGCCTCCCCTCAAGTGGCTAAGGACTTCATCTGTTGTTGGAAGTGGGTAGTCTGCCTTTTTCGATGCCTGGTTCACTGTGCAACGGTAGTCGCCACATATTCGCAACGAGCCGTTTTTCTTTCGAACAAGTACGAGAGGCGTTGCCCAATCCGAATGCTGCGCAGGCTCGATTATGCCTTGACTTTGCAGTCGATCCAATTCAGCTTCTACAGCTGACCGCAGCGCGAAAGGAACTTGTCGTGCTTTTAGGAACTTTGGTTTCGCTCCTTCCACGAGTTCAAGTTGTACCGCAGGACCGACGTGTCCTGAGATGTCCTCGTCGAACACAGACTGGTACTTGTCTAGAAGCTTCGAAACAAGTTTGTCGTCTGATACGTCATTGATGCCCGTGATCTGTATACCCAGATGAGGAAACCAGTTTCGTCCGAGCAGGTTGCAACCTGCTCCTTTGATGACAACAAGCGGTAGTGTGAAATTCTTGTTCTTGTGCTCTACATCCACCGTTGCACATCCGAGAACTCGGAGGGACTGGCCTGACCATGTGCGTAGGAGAATGTTATCCGTTTGAAGCTGTGGTGGGTCATCTGTCCACGTAGCTTTGAACGTGGCCTCACTGATGAGTGTGCAGGCTGCACCCGAGTCGACTTCGAACTCCAAGGTCTTTCCATGTATGCGTAGTTGAGTCATGACCTTCTGCGTGCTGGACGCGTCGATTAAGGTGTTGAGCTCGTAAAGTGCCGCGTCTGGTGAATCCTTTGGAGTCGTGACTGGTGCTGAGGCCACTGTCGAAGTTCCTTGTCGGGGACATTCGATGTTGTTGTTCTTGTTTGTTCTTGCCTCTTTCCGCTTTTTCAGGCAGGCCTTTTCAATGTGTCCGCGTTTCTTGCAGTAGTTGCAGGAAGCTGTCTGAAACTTGCAAGTGTCCGGACTATGCTGCGCGTCACAACGCCAACAGTGTTGTTTCTTCTTTTGGGCAGAGGCATTCGAGTGACGTTGATTTTCTGTCTTGCAGGTACTTGTGCAGGCTTCGTGAATCTCTTCGAATTCCGTTTTCACGTTTTTCTGATCTTCGACGGCGTTTTCAGCTCGCAGTGCGATGTCAAAGGCTCTCTTGAATGTCAAGTCCTTTTCTGCGAACAGCCGTTGCTGGACCTGCTCGTTCCGAAGACCGCAAACGAAACGATCACGCAGCATTACATCAAGAGGCAGCATTGTTGGATTCGCCGCAGCGTCTACGCTTGTTCCAAAAGTGCAATCTGCTGCTAGCTTCTTGAGCGCTGTTACGTAATCACTGACCGTTTCGTCATGCCGTTGGTCACGACGTTGGAAGCGTGCCCTGCAGAAGACCTCAGACGGCTGTGGATCGAAGTGCGCCTTGAGCATCTCGACTATGTCATCGTAGCTCACTTGGTTGGGCTGCTTGGGTTGAACGAGGGCGCAGACGACGTCGTAAGTCTGTTCCCCGCATAACGTTAGCAGATGAGCACGTTTCTTGGAAGCGTCCGTAATGTCGTTAGCCTCAAAGAAGAACTGTAGCCTCCCATACCAGGATCTCCAGGAGCCGGAGCTGCCGCTGAATTCGGGTAGCCGACCAAAGTCAGGCGTCGCCATCTCGTTCCGTTCCTTGACGTCGGTGAAGCGCCGGTGAGTCCAGAGTCTTCCTCGTCGCCAACTGTTACGTCTGTACAGCCACTTGTGGCTGTACGACGATTTATTTTACACAAGGAAACATGAACACGTTAAATAGCGCAGCTTAGGCGTTGGCAGGGCTGGGCAAAGATACTTTGAAATTGTATCGCGATACGATACAAGACACTCAGGCAAAAAGTATTTCAGATACAGATACAAGATACTTCCGGAATAATTGTATCCGATACGATACTTCCCAATTGTATCTTAAGATACTTCGATACATTTGCAAATTTGCTCTTATAATATCGATATAATGAAACAGGAAACGCTTATAAACAAAAATATTTAATCGGAATTTTCTTAACTGCGACCAAGTTTGTTTAATTTGAGAAAATATCTCTTTGTGTCCCTAGATTTCTGTCTTACTGCTCAATATATATTAGTTTCATTCCGAAACAACTCAGCTTAACAGGAGAGCTCTTAATACGCTGCGCTGTCAATGGTTCTTGTTTGACACCGTTTTGTAATTAAAGGGTGCCGCTTCTCTACCTGCCGACCAGCTACCCAAGCAACGCAGAACGTTGCCATGATGTTGCCTAAATGTGTCCAGATGTCAGTGGGTAACGTTGTGTGAATGCGCTTAATGTCCTCCTTTCTGACCACCACGAAACGTTAAATATATCATTGAAGCAACGTTCAGTGACATTCCAGACATTGTGGCAATGTTTGTACAACGTTTAAACAACATGATCTAAACGTGCATGTGTGCTAATTTGACTTTCAGGCAACATATACAAGAAACATACAGGTAGCGTTAGTGTGTGTATGCTGTTACTACCAGGCACGCCGACCTATTGTGGAAGCCACTGTGCGCAGCTCTCGGCCTGGAAAGCTGTCTGTCATGGCAGGTCGCATTAGTGTGTGTATGTTGTTACCATCTGGCACGCTGACCTATTGTGGAAGCCGCTGTGCACAGCTCTCAGCCTGGAAAGCTGTCTGCCAGGGTGGGGAAAAAACTGCATAATTAAATGCTGCCGAGGAACTAAAGCATTGGGGTGTAGGCGCGTTCCTTGATCAAACACATCTATACATACATAAATAAAACCTGTTAGAACAGCCAAGCTATAAAAATGTTAAACCACAGCTGCAGATGTCTGCAAGACTCAGCAGCACACTGTTTTTGTGTCATAAAGCTTGAAATGTGCCTGAAGCACAACCTGCACCTATAGATTACAGCATAAAAAATGTACAGTTTTGCTCTATGTAAACAATTAAGTACATTACGTTTTGTGGGTAGAATTCTTTATGTGAAGGAGGTCGCAGCCTACACTGAAGAAATCATGAGAACATGTAGTGCCGCAGCCGAGAACATGCACATGTCTGAATGCAAAAACGAAGAAAAAGTAAAAACACTTGCAAATGAAGATTACCTACTTTTTATTTATTTCTTATTGTTGCAAAGGCGGAGACATTACAGAGGGTAGTGGTATGAAAAATACAGTAATTTATATGAGCAAAACATATTGCTATAAAATGTTTCTTTCTACACACAGTGAGCCGCTGTGTCATCAAAACAGACAGAAAATGCCAAAAATTCTTGGTTGTACAATCCCAACCTGTAAACGCGCAAGGGGAAAATACTGGGAAACATTGTCTGTTAAATACAAGGGAGCACGCGATGACGGCGGACAGCCAATACCCCACTAATTTTCTTATGATGATGCACGTGTTGCACTTGATGTATATATATTTCCATACGTCTCTTGATCAACACATACATAAATTCATATACAAATATTGTTAGAAAAGCTCACCTATAAATTTAGTGTCAGACCAGACTCAGAACAGACTGCTTTCCTGTCACAAAGCTTGCAGTGTACGTGATATGCATCCAGCAGTTTCATTACTATATAGCATAACAAAATATGTAGTTTTGCTTTGTATAAACAATAACTATAAGTGAACATGCGTTGTGTGTGTATACCTTTATGTGCAGAATTGCACGCTACATTAAAGCAACCATGAGCACGTGCCGCAGCTTAGGCAGCAGAGACCATGCTCACGTGTTGAATGCAAGAAAAGGGGGAAAAAATGAAGACATTTATTCACGATTACTTATTTATGTGTTTAGTCACAGAATCAAACATAAATTGAAGTGGTACAAAAAAACATTTTTAACATGCGTAATTATTATGAGCAAGACATGTTGCAACATCGTTTCTTTCATATAATGTCAGGTGCTCTGTCATTAAAAACAAATAGACAGTTAGAAAATGGGAATAATTCCTGTTTATACAATCCTAGCAAAAGTCCGAGCTACCGGAGATTCCCCTCTCTCCGCTCGGTTTGCAGCCGACAACTGAATAACGCTTTGCCTCATGTCGAAGGCGAAGTGCATGCAGGTGCTATGCAGTGCACGGAATATACGCGCGACAAATGTGTGGCTGAAACTGCATCACCGCAGGGCCAAAAAACAAGGCACAGTTTCGTAGTGGTGGGTGGGAACAGGAACTGACGTTAACTTGACAACTGTTTGTTGAGACCTGGTTTAGACCAATCGACGAGCTCAGTGGTACGTCAAGTTGCCCACGGGCAAGTTTGCGTCACTGCGCGTACGAGCGGGATTGGTCAGGTGAAGGAAAGAGGCGCGGGAATTGTTTTTCGAAATGGAAGGTCTGCGCGGCTGTAATATTCGGAAAATGTGATTGCCGTGGTCTACTGTATGAATTGGCGAGCTTGTTTGGGGGGTGTAAAAAAAAGTCGGAGTCTATTTACTGGCCCTTTAAGACTAACAGAGTGGAAATGACAAGGACTTGGGAGAGCAACAAACGCGACAGACGACAGCGCTTCTGTTACTCTCCTATGTCCTTGTCGTTTCCGCTCTGTTAGTTTTAAGCATGTACGACCAACGTGCCCAAAGATTTGCTCTTCTATGCATTCATTAACTAATCTTAATTTTGCCCTTATATCCTCTTACAGTTACATTTTTTAAGCAGTGATAATTCGTTTGATTTTATAGACTGATGATATTTTGCTGTGACTAAATTGTACTTCACTGTGCAAATGTTACATAATATGATCACTAATCTTGTGTTCCCTGCAGTTTAATGAACTTTGTATTAGTAAATTCAGTTAGTGCATTAAGTAATTAATAAATGCATGTGTTTTTAGTAACAGATTTTTTTGTGTGATACTGCATGCGCAGTTTGGCCTTTGCATGTTAGCAATGGGTTGTTGCTCCAAAGCAATGAATCTTTGCTTCATGTGTTATCTTCCTGCTCCAAACTTCTCTCTTTGTTGCTCAAAAAGTTGCTTCTAAACAGAAGCCACGCCCCTCATAAATGGTGTGTCTATGATGTTTGGTTTGCGTCTTTACTGCTAAGAAACCTAGGATGGGTCAGGTGGGAAAGCAAGCCGTAACTCTCAAGACACAATTGTGACAGTCTGCCCTGATGATGCTGAATGTAAAAGCGAAACTAGAAACATATATTGCAACATCCTCTGTTCTTCGAGGAAAGGAAGAACTGTTCAGTCTATGACATTATAAAGTCACTGAAGTATCGCGGCATAAGCTTCCTCCTCATGGGCCGGGGTGTGCACTGACCTGATTGTTTCTGAGTACTGTACATCATTTGATACTTCCACTATCTTTGGTGAATAGTTGCTCGCAGACTCAAGCAGTGTGTCTGGTGCTGGCTCTGGCGTGATGTCAACGATATCTGGACCAGTAGTTAGCTACTGCATGGTTGTAGAGTTTCGTCTTGGGCTTGACGTCTGGGCATGTTTCTTCTTAAAAGTCTTGCCATGAATGTTGACGTGGTATGATCTTGGTGCCACAGGCTCTATTCCTTATTGTATCTTGCCCGTATGTGTGGGAGCTGGCAAAGAGTGATGTGGGCATGTGAGAAATTTGGGTTTATTTGCATTTTGTGCAGGAATAAAACTTAGTAGAATGAAAGCATAAGTTCATAGTTTTGGGCGGTAGCAAATTGTGTGCTGCAGCCCGTGGCAAAAAAACGAACCTTCTCTCCATAGTTGTCCAGCATATACCGCCTCATCACATCATTTTCAGCGAATCACAGCTTAGGCAAATGAAGTCATGTTGGTCCAATCCGTGGGCCCGAACAGGTGGCATTACCTCTGGCCAATGGAGGACTCGATGGCCGCATTGTCAGGCGACTGCACTCCTTGCAGTGCTCAGTCAATGTTGTGAAGGCACGTAGCTGGAGGCAGCAATTCATCCTTGCACCACGATGAGGACACCCTTCCTCTGTCAACGAACAGAGAACTCTTAACTGCTTCAGCTGCAGTGCAAAGGCATCATTACTTAGTGGATGGCTCAAATTCCCATGCCTTTGTGCCACACTTCGGCTCTTGAGGCTTTGTCATTGTGAGTGTGCGACTGGTATATGAGACTGGTGCTCCCTCCTGGTATAGTACTGCTCCAATGCCTTTCTCACTAGTGTCACATTGAATGATGAGTTCTTTGTCATCATGGCGAGCACTGGTGTTGCAGTCACGAGACATTTCACTGCCTCAAAGGCTTCTGTCTGCTCGTTTGATCGTGTCCACCCAGCATACATTGCCATTTGGCTTCTGATTAGTTCCATCAAATTCCAGTATGCCCTGGAAAAATGTGGCAACGTAGTTCACTATACCACAATGCCGTGTGCACCACTTGCATCCATGGGAGGTAACATTTCAGCGGTCGCTCTGGGCTTATGAGGGTAAATGAGTCCTTTGATGGTGAGCGTGTCACCCAAGAAGATCACTTGTCCTGTGCTTGATTCTAGCATCTGCTTGTCGATGCAGATGCCTTTGTGCATCTCTTGAGCAGCCTCTTCAACCTCCACCTTCTGTAATGTTCTTCCTGGGTCATGTTATTTCCAGTACCATACACAAGTATGTCATTTGCGGCAGGTGACTTCTTCTGGGCCATCAAGTACTGTTTGGAATCGCTTCTGAAAAATCCGCTCACAGCCAAACCAAATTGTAACCAAGGCCATCTGTAACATCCAAACGGGTTCTGGAAGGTTGTCAGCTGACTCGACTTTGATCCAGGATGCAAAGCCAGCATCCATTCTTTAGATCCAGCTTGGAGAACACTTTTGCTTGTGAGAGTTCTTGTAAGATACCCTCTAGCACTGGCAGGGGGCGTTCTCTCCTTTGTTCAATGTTTTCACATTGATGCAGATTTGCACATCACAGGAGTTCTTTTTGTCAATTACCACGCAGCTCACCCATGGTGTCAGCTGATCCACCTTGGCAATTGTTTGTTTCTTTTCGAGTTCTTGTAGGACATACGGTAGCTGTGGCTTTATGCTGAGTGGTACTTGGCTTGTAGTTGACACCTCCGGTGTAACTGCAAGCCAAGTAACAGTGGTTTTTTGCTTCTATCTACCGTCAGGTGTCACATGGGTACGCGCTGAAATTTATCGTCAATAGTGTTCTTCAATGATGCTGGGCTCTGTCCAAGTGCAGACATCAACACGTGGTTCACCATTGAGTCCCATATTTGATGTTTCTCTCTGCAGTAAAGGTGCAAAGTGCATGTCCACTTTGACAATCTTGACTAAGTATATTTTCTGTTTGTTACATTTTTGAGATTGAGTCAACACTTCTCATTTGGAACAATGATTGTTCCATTGTACGTTATCAAGTGTGAAGGCACTTCCTCAAGCTTGTTTCGCACATAGCTTTTAGGAATGGCATTCACTGATGCGCTGCTGTCAACTTGGAATCTCATCTTTTCATTGTTTTCTGTAATGTGAAGCGCAACAAAGATGCCATCCTTTTTCTTTTCTTAGCACAGCACTTCCTCCTGGCTCGATCCACTCTTGTGTACCGCTCAGGTGCTTGCTCAGGACTTGTATTGCATAGCAAAGTGGTTTTGTTAAGAGCAGTTTGTTTTATTTTGTTGAAACGCTCTTTTTTTGTAGAAAACGTGCGCATTTTCACAGTACCTGCACATTCAGAGGATGTCGTCGCTGCGTGTTGCTTGTGCTTGGTTGTCTTGACGACGTGCAAAGGGTCTGTCTCTTCCTTGGACACACTGGCATTCTGCCTGAATGCTTCTAGTTCACTCGCAAACGTTTCATGCGTGAGGTACTTTTGCAGATGTTTCCAAGGTTGGGTCCTCCAGTTTCAGCAGTTTCATGGGTACCTCTTGATCCCTAAAATGACTTAGTCGTGGATCATATTGTCTCGCTGACCTTTGCAATTGCAGTCTCTCTCCTTTGCCTTGAGGTCTGTAAGAAATGCGCTGAAGGCTTCCCCCAGCTATGCTTCCTGCATGGTAATACGTATTATGTGTAGATTTAATTTTTTCTGGGCGCCAAGTAGCCATTGAATTTCTTTACCACGGTGGCGACTACCTTTTCAGTTTCTGGAACTGTCAGTGTTGGCACATCCAACTCCGTGTTGTACACATGACACCTGATCCTGCAATGGTCACAGCAGTGCAATCTTTATTAATCTGACTTGTTCTTTTGACCATTCGCTGTCACGTATATTTTAAGTGCTGTTTTGAGGACTTACAGTTGCCTTGAAGGTGTCCTGTGAGACACATCTCTGATGGCGCAATCGCCATGTCGCTCACCATTATTTCACTCGGGCAACGTCACAACAGTTCTTTTGCAGCGTAGTCATAAAGTTTGCTCATTCGAAATGCGCCCTGGTCTTGATTGCTACTTGGTGGCTCTTCTTACTTCTTTGCGAGCCGTTTCATACTATCTGACACCTTTAGTTGCGTTTTATTACTAAAAAAGACCCAGAATGGGTCGGGAGGCAAAACTAGTTGCAACACGATGCCAGGGTGATGGCCTGCCCCGATGATGATGCTGAATGTTAATAATAATAATAATAATATCTGGGGCTTAACGTCCCAAACATGCTGAAGCAAAAGTGAAACATATATTGCAACATACAAGTGTTATTTTTACGACTGCACAGTAGTTATTAACATGGACAGGCATCTGTATCCTACAAGTCTGTATGCATACATGTTGAGAGGAAGCCTACAGCAGGCCTTTTATTGCCTGAGACTTTGATGTCTCAACCCCTTTAACAAGGTCATAAAATGCTGAATGCTCCTGCTTAACTCTTTTACACGTGTAAATTTACTGTGTTTTGTGCGTTCAGTTACAGATATAAAAGGGCAACATAGGCTGCAGCTCTATGTGATCCATAGAAGGATTGGAGTGTGAAAAACACAGACAAAAATGCTAAGCTCTAACTCTTGTCTGTGTTGTTCGTGCTTCTTCAGTTGTTTATGAAAATGCACCGACTAGCCATTGTCAACCTTTATTCAAATATGAGCATACACAAAAGTCAGAAAGGTTCCCGTTTGTGTTATTGGATGTTTCAGAGATTATTTTCTCTATGTGGCCTCTACGTTAACTTATAAACATTGGCATGATATCTATATATCACGTTGATATCACGTGATCATTTGATTGTTGTTGCAACATTAAAAACACGACGTTAAGGCAACGTGACCATTTTATTGTTGTTGCAACATCAAAAACACAGCGTTAAGGCAACGTAGCTCCAGCAACGTTAATACAATGTGGTGTTTCACTGTCTAACGTTGCTGACATTCGTTGCATTCAAACAACGTTGACTCAACATCCTGCGTTACTTGGGTAGCGGGTAGCCATCTGAATACAAGAACGTCAATAAGAAGCCTCCGCACGATGGCGCAAATACCGCTGTGCAGTTCTACCTTGTACGTAAGTTAGTTAAAGACTTTGTTTATCCGGTGGACGACTATCCCAGCCCCGCGAGGGAAGGATCATCGCGACGCGGCCACACATCGCGTCGGCGTGACGTCATCAACTCGGCGAGCAGCCCTCGCTACTTCCGCCTTCTTCTGGCACCCGCGCCTGCCCCTGTGCTGGCGTATTACAGTTTTCGCAATACCGGATCACCCGAAATGCAGCAACAACGCTGGTAGCGATATTTTTTCGTGACGGATCATGTTTATATTGAGGGCTTAAAACTGCAATGATTTTTATATTCTACTTACCTGCTGGCGTGAAGCGTTCGTTAGCAACATATTGACTAACCTGCAGTCATTTGAAATTTCTTCTCCGAGAGAACAAGTGCCGTCGAGAATTGTCTCAGGCATATTGTATAGTTACGTGAATTACGCATATTGTAGTGACACAAAGCGTTGCAGGATATTAGTGCTATTGTCACTTATGGCTCCGACTGTCTCGTGATTTGCAACAGTGAAAAACTTTACGGTGACCTCAAACAAGAAAACCAATATATCTTAGTCAAATAGCAAGGCATTTCCGCATCAATCACAGTGAATACTTTTACAGGTCGTTTCACGTAACTTTAGAATCAAATATCTAAAAAAGTGGTTAAAGGGACACTAAAGAGAAAAACGATTTTTCTCGTATTAGGAAACTACTCTTTCACAATACCAAAGACACCACGCTTGCTGCGAGAAGACGCTCGGAAGTGAGAAATCGCGCAAAAAGAAAATGTGGGTGTCGACGCCACCTTGAAGTTTCCACACCATTCGCCGTGACGTTACATGTTTTGACGGCGCCTACTAGGGCCTACGTAGTTCCTAAACGGTAAAAATGAAGTACACTGTCCTTGAGGGGGCCATAGAGTTAACATACCAAGTTTGTAGGAAATTTTTTTGAGGCAATGGCGCCAAAATACGATAAGTACACTTTCAAATCCGTGACGTCACGCGTGGAGATTATGGCGCGAAATTAAAAATTAAGCTTTGAACTTCATTTTCTCCTTTATTAATACACCTATGATGGTGAAATTAACGACATTATAGTTCTGAAAGTACAATTTATCAATCTAAACCTATTCATTGTTTCTCTTTCGTGTCCCTTTAACCGCGACTGAATAAAACCAATGGAGTATGGTTTACCGTCATGTGGCACTCCTTATATTATATTTTATATTGCGCTTAATTGGCTGATTAACTGAGGTCAAAAATGATTTTTAATATTCATTTAGGACCAGGTGGGTGCCATCACGTAGTAGAGGGCATTCCAAAACGACCGGTCCAATGTTTGGTGGCGACGTACATGCTGCGTGGTGATTTTTTTCCAATTTTAAAGGAAAGCGCACGAAATATCAAATGAAACCACGTGACTGCGCCGCTCGAGCGCTACCCTATACTTCAGCGCTCTGAAACGTGCTTCGAGCATAACAACCGGCGCGCTAACTGTCAGCATATCGAGAACGACGGCGTTCCCTTGCCGTGTGCGGCCGTTAGAAATGTTGACGACTGTGAAGCCGATGCACAAAGCCGCGGCCGGTTATTTCACCATGGTCCACGCGCCGGTTGTTTCGCTCGAAGCGGGTTTGAGAGCGCTGCAGTACGGCAGCGCACGAGGGCAATCACGTGGTCATGTTTTGCAGGCTTTCCTTAGATGGCATGCAAACGGAGGACAGAAAAAATAGCACTCATGGTGACAATCAAATTATGATCAAAATAACCGCTTGAATTATTGAGCAAGAAGAAGAAAGATACAGTACGCCAAGAAACCTTATGCTACGTAAGTGCTTGTTCTACGGCATCTAGCGTCAGCACCGGTGGAGCGACAGTTTTTAGAATCTCATTTGCATATAAGTCAATCTCATCGTATGTAAGTCAAACTTACATCCATAAGACCTTTAAATCGCTGTCGTGTGAAAGCCGCGAGACGCAAAGAAACCCCATTCTTTCATTCTTCAGACTTCATGAAGAAGCACCACGCAAGGGAAACTTCGATAACGACACTTCAGGAGCATCAGAATTTTCGCGAGAGGTTCGTATGTGTTAGAGTACGTAGAACAGTACAGTGTTTACGAGGAAGTGTCATAGTACCGACACAAGTAAAAAGAAAGAAGAAAATGCGAGAAAGTGAAGTTCGACTGCTCGTAGACGTTCGCGGGCTTGTTTTTGTCGAGATCGCGCGAGCGCCACCACGTGACTGTACTCCACCAATAGGGACGCGCTGACCTCATCACCTGCCCTCGCTGGAGAACTCTGGCAGATATATAAAAGAATGCCACTGTCGTTAGTTTTATTCAAGTAGCTTAGTAGCAGCAGTATTAGCTTGAGAAGCGTAGTTCAGCGATCGTTAATTGTTTCGCTTGATGTTGTTTCTATATACAGCAGTATCTTGTATCTTAAGATACACGATACATTATTGAATGTATCGGAAATACAGATACAGATACTCGTCTTGCGAGACGTATCGCGATACAGATACAAGATACCCAAGGAGTATCTAAGATAGTATCTAAGATACATGTATCTTCGATACTGCCCAGCACTGGGCGTTGGAGTCACATATGGCTAACGTTCGACACCAGCATGACGCTCGTGCCACAGCGCCAGTGTAGTCGCGCGCGCACTTCATCGTCGTTGTCTTCAAGCGAGACATGTCACTTACGATTACTCATTTTAATGTTCCTGCGTCGCCAACAAACGCTTATTCGTGATTTCTGCTCTAAAGTATTGAGAAGCCCTTAGCAGCCTGCTCTCAAGCCCTTATGTTAAGCTTAAAGGATGGACCCCTCTGCGAATGCTCGGTTATATAAATACAGTGGCGCTTCTGTCAGTCATCGAACTTCCAGCACTACGCTGATAGTTTTAAATCAGGGGTCGGCAACTTGCGGCCCGCAGGGCAGTTTTATGCGGGCCCCGGCTCGACGCGAGAACAACCCCCTCCTCCAATTGTCACTTCGTACGTGACGTCTGAGATGGCAGTTTTGACTTCAAATGCGGCTGTTTGCAACCTATGTTTGAAAATTGCAACCTTGTGTCATGCGTGCTCTAAATAAACATGATCTCCATTCTGGTTTTGTACATTATAGTAAATTCGTCGAACTTTTTCTCTCTGTCAGCATGGCCACCCCCCCCCCCCATTATATTTGCCGTGCGGCCCCCGCCGTGTCATTTTCATGCTCGGCCCTCCGTCTCAAAAGGTTGCTGACCTCTGGTTTATATACAGGGCGTTTCAAGAAATGTGTTTGAAAACCCTCAAAAATCAGGAAAAGGCGACCATTGCTAGCTGCCTTGACAACTGCTTTTTCTGTAGCGGCCGGCATCTTAAGATGGTTAAAGACCTCCTTTGGGACACTAATTAAGAAAGTTAAATTAATTAACTTTATAATTAGTGTAGTTAGGCGGTTACGTCAAATGGGAGAAATGAAGTTCTTCATGCGAAGCACCCATCTCAGCTTTGAGATATAGAAAAAGTGGTCTCTAGTATTATTGTGGCGTAATGAAATTCAACCAAATTCAACAGCGAAAACGAAACCGAAGCACCCATGAGTGCAACAAGTAGACGACTAGAATGATGTTACTGTTCAAGACAACGATTACAGAGGTATATTTCTTCCGCGTTCGTTAATGTATGTGCACCATGCGTGCTATAATTGCAAGCGAAGCCGGCTGACCGTTGACATAACGACGCTCACTCATTCTGGATGTCTCAAGAATATGGCAGTTCCGCTCTACCGCGTTACGGTTTCGCCACTGAATTTGGTTGAATTTCATTACCTCGCAATTATTACTAGAGATCGTTTTTTCGAAATCTCAAAGCTGAAATGGGCACTTCGCATAAAGGACTTCAATACTCCCATTTGACATAACCACTAACTCCTCTAATTAGGAAGTTGATTAATTTAACTGTCTGAATTACTGTACCAAAGGAGGTCTTTAATCATCTTAAGATGCCGGCGGCTACAGAAAAAGCAATTGTGAAGGCCTCGAACAAATATCACATTTCCCTGTTTTAACACGAACGTTTTTTTATGCCGGGGTCCACCGAGACTTTCATGACATATTTCCGTCCCGGAAATACGTCAGTAAAATGAAGGTCATTAGATGACAAACAAAAAAACTGAGAAAGAAGTTCCGTTCACAGGAGTCGAACCAATAACCTCTCGGTCCACGACGATGGTTCTCGCGCGTTTAGCCCACTGAGCTACCGCCAAAACCACTTTCCTCTAACAGTGCACTGGATGGATGGATGGATGGATGGATGGATGGATGGATGGATGGATGGATGGATGGATGGATGGATGGATGGATGGATGAATGGATGGATGGATGGATGGATGGATGGATGGATGGATGGATGGATGGATGGATGGATGGATGGATGGATGGATGGATGCTATGAGCGTCCCCTTTATAACGGGGTGGTGATATGTGTGCGACCAGGCTCAAAAAGAAAAAACTTCGTTGCCTCCACAATTAGCTCCGGAAACGCGCAGTTGCTACGACCGTCCCATTCGGCGTGTGTCCAATAGGAGAAGTGTAATTTTGTCAACGCTTTAACGCACCGCGAAGTGGCGGCTTTAGCCCAAGCCTCGCTTATAGCATCCATCCATATAGAAAAATAGCTATCCGACGCTCGCCTGGCTGTTGTACCTAGTTGCACCGCGTTCCCCGCTCGCCGTGTGAGAAATAATGGCCAGGCTAGAGGGAAGACACGACGCTCGTAGCGTTTCTCTTCACTTTTCAAGACGCTTTGAAGGAGTGCATATCGAGTATCAGTGCTTACTATGTGCTTGTTGATGCCCTCTTTGCGCGGGATTCCCCATATGCGGTGTCCGGGTATATCTTAACAACTTCAGCTACCGCAAGGGTTAAATCATTATTATGGGCGTTAGTCGTCGGTACGGAGATGTACCACTAGGCGTCAACGTGGGTGCGTGCACATGAAGCGATGCTTTATCTGCTAAACAACCAATAGACATTGTACAATCTCTCATATACCAATGCACTATAAACAATCAACTACTTCTGTGACGACACGTTTCGCTTTTGTGTTATACCGATTGCTATGACGGAGGAATCAGCCATCTGAGTTTCTTGAGGATTTTCGCACACTTTTCTTGAACCACCCGGTAGTTTTGCTCATGGGATTCTGGCTGAGGCGGTTTTGCCAAATGCAGGAAATCCTGGGCTATTAGGCTGTTGTCCGAACTACATGGTGACTGATATGATCCGTAAACAGGCCAGGACGAACTTTTGTTCAACTAAGAAGCTTTCCTTTCTGAGAAATCCGCAAGGATTCCTTGTTTGATCCCCAGGCTAGGGCTATGAGAGATGTGAGGGGGCGGGCGCTCGAGCCTCGAGCAACCATCCCCTGTTTACGGATTTTTTCACAGCAAGATTCCATCATCCCCTTCCTGCCGTTTTTTGGATGGTGACTGAAAGGACGGCTGGATATACTGCCTCTTCAAAAGCGTTCTGAGCACAAGGTTTAGAGTACTGTATTACCGCATCTGCACTGCTGATGCTTCAATAGCTATAAGTTCTCTAGATGCGGGAGGCGAGCTGCTTCACAGGGAAACGAATGGACGTTTGCCTCTATGTTAACTACATCGACCGGAAAATCGGATATCTTCAAAAGCATTTTACATGGTAAAATGTAATTTTACATGGATAAAAGAAAATGCTCGTGAAGCTCAGGAACAATCTTTTTAAAGCGGTTGCATAATTAACAACTGTCCAGGCATTGCTTTTCCTCCAATCGAATGCTTCCATCGTTTAAAAGGCTTCCTGAGAGGTTGCCTTTGCCCTGCGGTGCTGAAAGTGCTGTGCTTTATTGGCTGCGTCACTTAGTTCAAAAGATGCTCTTAAGCATAGCAATCCAGGCCTAAACATTTCTGAATTCTATTCACCCAGAATTAGAACGTGAATGACTATAATATCCGAGACATCGGTTGAGATTCGCATAAAGTCATATCTAGTGTTATGCGTCGGTTGAGCACCGTTTTCGTCAACAAAGGTCGATGAAATACCTGATCATTTGGCGTGTCTCGACTGGCTGTGCAGCCCCCCACCCCGTCCCACATAGCTTACACCTATGACAGATATAACTGACAACCACTTATTCGTAGCACGAAGCTCCAAGAAAATGTGCTTCGATAGTTGTTGACTAATTCTAGAGTTACTGTATATGCTACCTTTAGGTAGCAGAGTTGCGCATCTGTCTTCCAAACGCCGCTAGCAACTATGCATTGCAAAGAAGCTGACGCTCGGGCCAATTTAAGTATTTTTGGACGCCGCCTCTGCAGCGAACTGAATTAACACTAGTCATCTATTTTCAATGCTTTTCGCCGGTCTTCGACACGCCGAACACGTTAATTGCCGACACGATAGGCATGTCGCCTGCACAAACAGAGTGCTACTTGACCGCATAGCTGTGGTTGCAAGCCGGACCTATGCGCAACTCTGCTACCTAAAGGTAGCATATACAGGAACTCTAACTAATACGCCCTCGTACTGCCATCTGCTAGCAATCTTGTTATCTCAATTGGTAGAGCGAGCACCCCGGAAAGGCTTTGGTCCCGGATTCGATCCCCGGGCCATGACGAATTTTTCTTCAAATAAGAAGCGTTCCTTTCTGAGAAATCCGCATGGGTTTCCTTGTTCGATTCCCGGGCTAGACAGACAGACAGACAACGAACTTTATTGATCCTGAGGAGTTACTGTGGCCCCTAATGGAAGGCCGTTGTAACCGCTGGCCGCGCCCACGTAGAGGACAGAACGCCGTGACGCTCCACCCTTTCCTGGGACCTCTGGATAGCCTGGAGGATGATTTTTTTTCAACTAAGGAGCACTTCTTTCTGAGAAATCCGTATGGATTCCATGCTCGATCCCCGGGCCAGGATGATTTTTTGTTCAAATAACAAGCTTTCGTTTATGAGAAATCCGCATGGGTTTCCTTATTCGATCCCCGGGCCAAGACGAATTTTTGTTCAACTTAGAAGCTTTCCTTTCTGAGAAATCAGTTTGGTTGTTCGATCCCCAGGCCAGGACGAACTTTTATTGCGATAGCAATTAGACGGACTCTCTCGACGGGTTTTTGCCGTCATGTCCCGTATAAAGTCCAAATTGATAACGTCCCCCCGCGCAGCGTGTGTTCTACCACGGGAGAAAGCGCGCGAGCGGGGGCGACGAACGCGGCTGAAGCAGAAATAAAACGAGCCCGCCCGTCTCCGTCGCTCGGAGGGCGCTTGCGATACCATCACCCCGCTCCTGCCGTCGAAGCAGAGACGAAACGCCCCGCCCCTTTTGAACAAGCATGAAAAGACGCGAGGGGGTGGGGGCGGTGTCCCTCGATCAGCCACCTTGAACTTTGATTCTAAGGGCGCGGTTGCGATCGCTGGCGCGCGCGCTGTCTCAGCAACCATCAGCGGACGGCTCGTATACCCTCCTGCGTGCTGCGCTCTCAACACGAAGAGTCTGTGTGGAGCGGCCGTATTCTCTTACAGCAGCGTTGTGTAGAGTAACACGAGATCGGATCCAAAAGAGTTAGCTGCCAGCCTCACTTTGTATAACATTACAATTTGTTGCTATCGCATTCATTGCTTCGCATTTGCGGTGAAACTGTGATTTTTTTCTTCAACTATGAAGATTTTCTTTCTGAGAAATCCGCATGAGTTTCCTTGTTCGATCCCCGGGCCAGGACGAATTTTTCTTCAACCAAGAAGATTACGTATCTAAGAAATCCGTATGGGTTTTCTTGCCGCTTCGTACTACAAACTGGTGGCTGCCAATAACCCCTTATGTAACCTTGTGGGATTGCACAGAACTCACTTGCAATATTAAGATCACCTCTGGGTAAAGTAAACCACAGCATATAGCCCCTTTCCACAATTCTCCACAACGGTCCCTGCCTCGAGAGGACATCACGACTTCCGTAGTAGAAGGGACAAATTTTCAAATTTGTAATTCCCACTAAAGCGAACGGCTAGGAGAGTGCATGTTGCTTACCATGGGCTGACGAACTTTTTTGCCTCTTCTTTTATCTAGAGCAACGCACTCCTGGTACCAGTGCTCCGTCCTGTTTTCGAGTAGGCGCAATTCACTCCGCATTCGTTCCCGCCCGAACAACTGCACACGCTCGTCGAAGCGTTTCGTGAAGTACTGGTACAGCTTCACGTCGACCGCGTTCAGCGAGCGCAGATCGGCCGCCAGCGCGCCATTGGGTGGGCGCTGGTACACAGGCTGCGTTGAAAAATAAAACTGTAAGAGTGCGGAAGCGCTGGCAACTACACTTACACGCTGCATGATTAAGGCTACAAAAGGAAAGCCTTAAATGCCTCATCAAACGCGAAAATTGACCGTCGGCGGCAACACGAGGGATGCAAAACATCATAACGTCATCACGTCACCATATGACATCATTAGGACGTCAGAGATCGCCAGTATGTGTGACTTCATGACGTCATCATGTGACGTCACATAACGTAATATCACATGACGGCGGGATCACATGACAGCGTCGCTTGCTCAAAGGTTGGCCGAACACGGAAGCAGTGCAAAGCCACACTCTAAGAAAAAAAGAGTCTTTTGACTCCTTTCGGTGACTACTGACTTGCCACGTATATGACTTTCTTTAAAGAGACACGTCATCTCTCTTTGGAGATCATTGTATTCTCTTGGGAGAGTCGCGTGACCCACAAGAGAGTCAACACGCCTGTTTAAAGAGAGTCATAGACGTGGCAAGTTAAGACTCCCCGAAAGGAGTCACACATACTCTTTTTTTTTCTTAGAGGGCAGGTGAGGCGCAGAAAGCTTTCTGAGGGGGGAGGGGGGATGAATACTCTGACAAGAAAAATAAGACTTCGTTATGAAGCTGCAGTTCGACGTAAGACATGTCGTTCCAAAAGTCACCTCCAGCAAGCACGCAACTATTCGAACCCGCTGACAGCAAGTTCTAATAGTTTGCAATTAAGACATGTCCCGCGTTACATTGTGCGTGGCATCGTACCATGCGCCTCTTGCTTCAGAACATCTAGACGACTAGCTGTGCTGATCTACAAAAGAGCAATGCTTTAGAAAAACAATAGCACACGGAGGATATGAACGAAACAGTGACAAGAATAATCTCTGAAGTAGCAACTTCAGAGGCGAAACACCAGACAACAGATAAGCAAGGAAGAGGAGGAAGGAAGAAACAAGCGGAAAGACAGGGAGGTTAGCCAGTTCTCAGACCGGCTGGCTACCCTGTGTTGGGGGAAGGGGGTAAGTGGGATAAAAGATGATAGAAGAGAGACGTTACAAAAAAAGGCGAGCAAGAAAATGAAAAAGAGAAAAGAAAGGAAAGGAGAATACGACACTGCTTAGAGCCTGTCTCTAAGACCAGTTGTCCGCAAGAAGCGCAATAATGCTTTCAAAGCCTTTGCTGACCACGGACTCGGCCAAGGTCCCAGCTGCAGCTGCGAAGAAACGATCTCTCATTTTCTGTGTGTGTCCCCGTTTCAGTGCGCCAAGACAAGAACTTCTGTATGTGTTAGATAAACTTAATAGTCGCCCTTTGTCAGAAAGAAACAGCTAAGCAAGCTCCCTGATATCACTAAATACTTAATAAACAAACGGCAACAGGCAGAAATAACTACCTCTACATAGAAAATATAATTTGCTTAAATGTCCTATCTGATTAACAAAAATGAATTCAGTGACATACCGAACTACGACGTCAAAGAGACGGAGGCAGTAGTAAAAAATGTACGGCCACATCCAGGCAGCTACAAAAACACTTGAGACCGGAAGGATCATAATGCATGCAGTAAAAATCGCAGGACAATATTATTAACAATTTCAGTGACACGGTGAGGGTCATAAAAGACTTCTACACTGAAATGTAGAGTTAAAATGTAAGTCACTCTGCCGTTAGGGGGATCAATATCGAACAGGACACCGATGTTACATGTGTGTTGTTGCACTGATGAGGTTAGAAAGGCCCTACAAGGCATGTCACACGGAAAAGCGGTCGGAGAAGACGCATGGCATAACGGTCGATTTGATCAAATATATGAACAGTGTTTTACATTTAAAAAGGTTCAAACACTTTACGCGCAATGCCTTGACAAGTAAACCTGGCATTTTCAGGGTGTCATAGCGCGTGCGCCCCACCCCTGTGGTAGGGTCTCTGTGGTAAACGCTATGGTAGGGTCTCTGCCCGCCTTTGGATCTCAGATGCCTTTGTTCTGAAAATCCAGGTTGTCCAGGATCATCCCGCAATGTTCCGCCCCCCTACCAATACAGCAGAGGGCATCACAGGAAACTGATTTCTGTGGCACCTACCCGTTTATGATGATGGTAGTTTTCTCATAGGCCGCACAGTGGCACATATCCGTTTGATAACGAGCTTTCTTCTTCATTTTTAACGAACCAGTGTTGAGTAGTGGGATTTACCCAATTTCTGTGGCACATACCCTTTTACGATCAGCGCTTGATGACGAGTTTTCTTCTCCATTTTTAGTAAACCAGTGGTGAGTAGTGGGATTTACCCAATTCCTGTGGCACATACCCGTTTATGATCAGCGCTTGATGACGAGTTTTCTTCTCCATTTTTAGTGAACCAGTGGTGAGTAGTGGGATTTACCCACTTCCTGTGGCACATACCCGTTTATGATAAGCGCTTGATGACGAGTTTTCTTCTTCATTTTTAGTGAACCAGTGGTGAGTAGTGGGATTTACCCAATTCCTGTGGCACATAACCGTTTATGATCAGCGCTTGATGACGAGTTTTCTTCTTCATTTTTAGTGAACCAGTGGTGAGTAGTGGGATTTACCCAATTCCTGTGGCACATACCCGTTTATGATCCGCGTTACCATGGCCCCGAGCATGAAAGCTCGACTAAGAACAGCGTCGCTGTTAGAACATTTATACATGGCTTCCATGGGCTACGAAAAGGCCTCCGACTCAGTACAGGTACAAGCAGTCATAAAGAGAAAAGGATGGACCTGGGCAGATGACGTAGTGAGGAGAGATGGTCAGTTAGAGCGACGGTATCGATGCAAAGGGATAGGAGCGCAGCGGATGAAGGCTAAAGGTGATGGGGGATGACGAAATTAAGAAACAGTGCAAGCATAAAATGGAATCAGCTCGCGCAGAACATTGTGAATGGGCGAGCATTGGAAGAGGCCTTCGCTTTGCCGTGGATATATGATAGCCTCATAATGATGATGATGGTGATACTGGGTGTTTTACCACCTAAGGAAGTGCTTCAATTCGAATGGGGGCAACATGATCAATATTCCGGTAAAGATCTTTGAGTGCACTCTAAAGGACTGCCGCTTACCCCATTCATTTCGCAACTTGCACTATGATTAGCTTCGCAATCGTATTGTGGCTTCGGCAAGTGAAACACCAATAATATATTAAGGACGAAGCGCTTCTTGCTGGAGCAAAGGCACCTTCACGGTATCTATCAATCTATGAACATATACATATATCAATCTATCTAACTTGCATTTTACGTACGTCTGGGTACTCACGGTCGTATTATTAACTTGATATATGTCAGAAATGGAATGAAATGACGTGAGTGCGTGGCAAACATGACTGGCAAGTAACTCCATAAATAGCATACATCCACGTCATGCATTTCATGACTTGATTGGCAAAGAATCATCATCGTGCCATGATCGTCGTTTTCTCGCCATGATCGTCGTTTCTTATCGTCGTTTCGGTATAACCAGATTGTATGCGGCGTAGCATGCGCGTTCAAAAACGTGACCGATAGCTGATGGCATGAATGCCACAGTACGCATCTTGTGTATCACTGCACAAAATAGAACGTGCCGTCTGGAACATATCATAATGTGCGTCGCATGGTGGGCCTGGTTAACAGCAAGATAGGTATAACACACTTCTCATGGCATTCGTGTCTTGCATGTCATCAAATTAGTATTATTTTATCTCTCTACTAAGAATACAAGGGCATAAGGCACTTAAGAAGGGAGTAGGCTGGCAGCTGCCAACAACAAGGGCAGCACGCCTGCCGTTGTAATATGAATGGCACAATTGTAATAATTGTGTCATAATAAACCGAAACTGCACTAAATTTCAAGGGAAAGCAAAGCACGCGTAAGACTCTTTCAATTCAAAATCATTTTTCTTCAAAGTCAGCGAGCAGCTGCCTATGTTCCATTTTTTTTTTCAGCCAAGCCTCACGAGGTGGATTGTCGTGTCGACTTCGTGTAAATAACGGAGTTGTGGGCCTATGGTGGGCTTACCAGGCATCTCGACTACACTGGCGTTTAGAAGGTAGCTTATGGCCCGACGTAGCGTTACCGTTCACGTTCCAAGCGCAGACGTCAATTTTATCGAAACTACGTGCATGCTATAGCGCGATGATGTTCGTATCATATTAACACTTCTTCCTGTCCACTGTCCAATATGGTCTCCTGTCCTTCCTCCGTCTGGGTTCTTCCGCGCTACAATGAATTCCGTATGCATGTCATGAGTAATGTTTGTCATCGAATTTCATGGGGTTCGAGCAACGCTTGAATACAGCTTGTCGAGTCATATGAGTACATATCTCATGTTTATTACATTATTATTTAAGTGGATAACCGACACTACAACCACGATTGACGTTTCCCCCGACAGCACGGCTGCATAAGGTGTTTTTACACAGTAGTTTCAAGACTCGGCGTGGCTTTTGGTAGAAGACTTGACTGCCACACAGAATGCCTGTGTTCGATTCCAGCTCGAAACTTGAATTTTATTCTTTGCATCCGCTGATATTTTTCAATCGCCGACAGCGCCGTCGACGCCGCAGCGGCTTTTTCGCGACACGGGCTCCTTAACGCTCTCGCGTTCAAATTGCCAGTGTCTGTTCTAGCCGTTCCTGGTTGACAGCGAATCACCTGTGTCACATACACGCATACCGTGGTATGTGGGCATGTGCCATGCGTTACCGGGGGAAAGGGTTTTATGACTTATGTGAAAGCCTTTTCACGTTATTCATGTTTTGACCTGGCAGTCACGCTCGCCATACATTCCTATGCTAATTTCGGTATTTGGAAGGTGGCCACGAGAGCACATAGACGTCTATAGTCGGCTAGATAGATAGATAGATAGATATAGATAGATAGATAGATAGATAGATAGATAGATAGATAGATAGATGATAGATAGATAGATAGATAGATAGATAGATAGATAGATAGATAGATAGATAGATAGATAGATAGATAGATAGATAGATAGATAGATAGACATACAGACAGACAGACAGACAGACAGACAGACAGACAGACAGATAGATAGATAGATAGATATATAGAATAGATAGATAGATAGATAGATGATAGTAGATAGATAGATAGATAGATAGATAGATAGATAGATAGATAGATAGATAGATAGATAGATAGATAGATAGATAGATAGATTAGATAGAACAATGAAAGTGCCTTTGCTTCGCTAAGGAGTGGTTCACATTTAAAAGCACATTCAAATAAAAAATCAGCCAAATCTAGCACACGTTCGAATCAAACTTCGCCCGATCCACTCAACCAACGCTGCGCCAACGCCTAGTGGGCAAAACAACCATTATGGCAGCGTCCAATCTGTTTCATTTGTGACCTAGCTGTTTTGTTGTGGTGCTTTCGCTCCACATTTTTTCTTGGGCGAGTTGGTATGCTTACTGGAAGGACGTGATATTAACGCGAAACTCGAACAGAAAGAATAAGAGGCAGACTTTCCCTACGTCTTTCTGCCTCTTAGTGTTTCTTTTAGAGATTTGCGCTGCAGTATCATGTCTTTCTTTGGCTTCAAGACGGTGTATTTGACATAGAAGACAACATAAATAAAATACTGGGCGCCCATCTTCTTGAAGAGGAAGAGGTTATCCCAAACGGCGCGGCATAAAACCAGCGAAGAAGGAGCTAAGAAGAACTGAAGCCTTTTTAGAGGCCTTCAGTCGATGCTAAGAACAAGAAAACGCTGCCGACTGTCTAGAAGAGTGCGCCATTTGCCAGGAAGAACCACTCACTCTACAAGTCTAATAATCGTCATTACGCCCAAGCATCAAAGGACGGCACAGACGAAAGCACGTGGCTGATGTTAATTTTTCCGCAAAGTATTCCATATCGTTCAGTCGTTGCCGTTTGCGTAGCAAATTTGAGCTCTATGTATACGTTTCTATGTTTAATGTACAAGTTTCTATGTACAAATTTCTATGTATAAAAGCCAAATTAAATTATACTCGTGAACACCGACGATAGGCGGCTATATATATTTTAAAATTTTAACTGCAACATAGCATTGAGATATTTTGGTGAGAAGAGCAGAGTGGAGCAAAATATGTCGGTGCAAGCTCGATCATATTGGCAGGAGCAAACAATTGCGTTTTAGAGCGCAGCTCTTAGGCGCCCGTTCCTGCGTTGAGCGGAGTCACCGTTGGCGTTGTCGGCATAACCGATAGAGCGAACGAGTACGAAAGAGACCGAACACGGAATCTGTCAATAGGGAACCCAAGCTAGGGCCCAAGCTCAAGTTTGCGGCGCGACGACAGCGCCGCGCCAGCCGCGCTGCGGCTCAGTCGGAAAGCTCTGAACCTTATGCGCGGCCGACTCAGCCCCTTTCACGGTAGCGGTAGCGCACGTGTTCTTCTGTCGGTGCGGGTAACCGGGGGGCCGTCAGCTCGGCGCGTTGAACCGAGAGGCTTGCTGTGCGAAGCTGCGCATTTCCGCGATGGCAGAAGCGACCCCACGGAAGTGGACGTGAGATCGGAAGTATTCCTGTGTCGTGGGCTGCCACAACAGTGCAGACAACACCAAGGCACGCGATTTACGTGTGAAACTGTATTGTTTCCCGGTCGTGTCGCACGAGAAATAAAGGCGGCCAGCGTGGATAGCTGACAGCGCTGTCTCGCCTTCTATTTTGGTTGTCTGAGTTCATCGCTTTCGTTCGTGTCGACTACCTGAATCGGTAAGTAACGCGGCGCATGCACGCAGCGACTACAGTAATGATTACACGCTGTCTTCTCGCATTGTGAAAGTCTAGTTACGGCTGTAGGTGAAACAACTTTGTGTTTTGATTCCCCGTGTTCGTGAGACCTACCCGTCGTTGTTGAACGTTCACACTCGCGCTATACCGTTAGCGTTGCGCGGTTGGTTGAATTCAACTGAACTCGGAACATTGTCAGAAGTTCGGCGCCTGCAATTCACGCGTCGGGAAGGCTACTTTATCACGCCGGAACGGACGTCCGTGCATTTTCAGCATGCTTTGACATCGTTCTGCAGGTTTGCTTTGTTTTGTCACTTTGTTGGTGTGATATATATTTAAGCCGCTAAATACAACTGGCACTTAATACATGCTTTGCAATTGCAACCTTGAAGTAACCTTCTGTCACCTTCTGACTTTGTGCGATTTTGTAGCCGCGTTCGCGCAGCAGGTTTTATACGCCTGTCAAGTCGATATCATAAAAAGAGACTGCAAGCATGACACGAGAGCCGAAAAAACGAGGCGATCAGTTCATCTTGCTTCACAGTGGTTAAAGCTCAGCTAGCTGCCTCGCGTCTTAATCGGCGTGTGATTCTCCAGCGGCACGGAGGACTTGACTCTAACCTTCTCAGGAAACAGGGCCACGGCCGTGTAATTTCTTTTTTTTTTTCGCACGCAGCAAACGCTTGTTCACGAAAGTACACGGCTGCTAGTGTTAAGCATGCCATATCAAAACAACCATCATGATTCGTAGTCCACACCGCAGAACATCGATAGCGTGTACGGCTTCATTTCGGAGGGCATGTGGACCATTATTCATCTTTAACACGACAGAATGAGACTTGCCAAAAGGTGTAATCGCGACTTGGGAAATGCATTTCGCTTTGAATCAGGCGCGTCGTTGTCGTCGACCGTCTGCTCTTCACCGTTAACGTGATTGACGAGCCTTTCTCCTTTTATCAAGTTCGCTTTTCGGAAGTGCCTATCCATCTGTGAGATCTTTTTGAACCCGCACTGCAGGCGGTACATTGTGAGGCGTCGCGCGAGAGCTATGCACGTGCACAGAAGCGAGCGGCAACGCGGTGGAGAGAAGGGAAAACGCTCGCCGCTTACACCCCAGTTTCTCTTTTTCTGCCAGAGATGGCGCTGCCTGTCAAGAGCAGCAGCGCCGCTAAGCGTTGCTTGAGAAGCCTATAATACGAGCCGCGCCTCTAACCTCGCTTTCTTCCTACGTCACGCGCGCTGTCCCCTCGTTCGGAGATCGTGCGCATGCAGGGCTGGCACGTGCACTGCGGCTGGCTTTGCTTGTCGTAACGGGGCTGTCGGTGTATCGCTTGGTTCGCGACGCCTGCAGTGCACAGATTGGTGTGCATAGCACTCGAGCGCTGGCAGTTTCTGTGGCAATATGTACGAACATTGGATTGCTACAAGTGTGGATAGCCAAAACTTCAAAGTCAGTTGGCGTTGCCCCAACACGAAGCTGCGCTCAGAATTCGCATTAGGGAGTGTTGTAATCGTCGGTGAATTTTTTCCTCAGTTTTGCCTCAAACATAAACTCCTGTGTTGTTTCCATCGCGAGCACCAGCGAGCCGACAGAAGAGGAGAAAGAAGTACCAGTGAGCACGAGAAAAAACGGGGACATAGAACTACTAGAAGAAGAAGACTTCAGCACGAAGCGTGGGCTGCAGCGGCGTGGACGAGCAGCTACGTGGCAGAAGCTGAGTCCGCTGCGTTCTTGCTCCGGTTCATCAAGCCCTCAAGACAGCTGAGTGAGCACTCAAGGTTTTTGCCTAAGGGTCGGGCGGATCTAAATAGTAGTGATTGGAAGGTGATTTGCTGTTTTATCGGCTGCTAGCACAACTGATGTCGACAACTTCTCCTGGTGATGGCCCAGGGCGGTCTCCGCCTTGGTCAGCCACTCTCTCACCTGATCAAATGCCGCTTGAAGCGTTTTTTCGCAGTGGTGTGAGCAGTATTCCTGTAGCGCTAGTGCCCCTGCACGGAGGATCCATTCGACTTACCAACCCGAAAGCGGTGCAGGCGGAACTACAGGCGGCCACGCGCCACTATCTTCACATTACTGATGTCCGGCAGTTTGGCAAAGGTGGGATTGTCTGCCGATCGCCGGACCAGGCTTGTGTGTATGATCTTCTAAAATGCTCGTCATTTGGAGCAATGCAAGTGAGTGCTTTCATCCCACCGCACCTTGCCTGCACCAAGGGAATTGTTCGCGGAGTAGACGCTACTTTAAGCCCAGCAGAGACACTTGAGAAGCTTTCCGCAGCTGGTGCGATAGCAATTTACCGGTGCAACAGAATGGTCGAAAACAAACGAGTGCCAACAGAGTCGGTGATTGCCACGTTTGCAGGTACATCATGCCCTTCGGAAATCAAAGTGTGGCCGCTGATTTTTAGAGTAGATCCGCTTGCCTCGCGTCCATTACAATGTCGCAACTGCTGGCGATATGGACACAGTTTGGGAGGTTGCAAATCTGGCATGCGATGCTGTATGTGTGGAGAGAGTCACTCCCCGAACGACTGCACTGCTCAGTCGCACAAGTGTTGCCTGTGTGGAGGTGCTCACAAAGCTGATGAACCCACCTGCCCAGCTAGAGCGCAGGAAATCCAAGTCTTAGAGATTATGGATAAAAGGCGGTGCTCGCGAAGGGAGGCTATTTCAGCTGTAAAGGAAAGAGAACATGGATATGCTAGCGTAACTGCACGACACCAGGCGATGACTGATGCAAATATTTCGCAAGTGATAGCAGAAGCTGTAGAAAAAGCTATGGCCAAAATGATGGAAAGAGTCGTAGAAAGTGTGACGGAATGCCTTAGTGGATTATTAGCATCTCAAATGGGACTAATGGCTCAAGCGGGGACTATTCAGTCAGCGGGGCTCAACCGAAACGCTCTTCCCTCGCAAGTTGATGGTTTAAATGAGACTCCATCTAATGAAGGCCCGATTTCAAGCTTTCCTACAAAAAGCGGTAGCTGTCTGGGCTCGCAGGCCTCCCCAGCAGATTCACAGGAAAACGCAAGCATGGATGTTGACTCGCGCGTACAGAAACGAAGGGCTTCTCCCCTAAATGCGACTGATACTATTCCGAGCTCGAAATCAAAGAAAATTTTCCCGCAGGTCAAGGCAACAGCTAATATTTTGGAAGAGGCAGTAGCCTCTGCGGTGCTTTCACCACCGGAAGGTAGATGAAAGTGCTGCAGTGGAACTGCCGATCAGTATTTGCTGCTTCTACAGATTTAAACGTTTTAGTTTCCCAGGTTTATCCGGATGTAATCCTACTACAAGAAACTTGGTTATCTCCTGACAAATTCTACAGTTTATGTAATTACCGATCATTTCGATTAGATCGTCCATCCAGAGGTGGTGGTTTGCTTACCTTTGTATCGAATAGATTTTGTCACAGAGCACAAATATCATTTCAGCTAATGTCTACAGAAAGTGAAATTTTGGCGGTAGAATTAACTCTTCCAGGAGGTTTCAAATTTTCATTGGTTAATGCTTATTTTCCTTTGGGTGTGCTGGATACACGGACATTAGATTCAATTCTTCTAAGTTGTGGAAAAAAGATCGTACTAGCTGGAGATTTCAACTCTCATCATATATCATGGGGATTCAAAACTGACCAATGTGGAAAGCGTCTATGGGACTGGGCGGCATCTAATCAGTTCAGTTGTCATAACACGGGATCCTTAACGTTTCTGCGGGGTCAGTTTAGATCGGTATTGGATCTTACGTTTTCGGGTCCATGTCTTTCGGTAGTATCTTGGGAGACATTTGAGGCTGGGACCAGCAGCGATCACATTCCAGTGGTATTCGAGATCAATTGCTCACAGTACTCTACGCAGGTTAACGTTCGTTCGTTTATTGATTATAAAAGATTTAAAATGCATTTGCAGAAATCTTTTATTCCTTTAGCTGAGAATCCGTGCAGCGTGCGTAATATTTGCGCTATTCTCGACTCCTCTCGAAAGAAATCGGAGTTCGAAATACAGGGAAAGAAAGACCCTACTTCTAGAAATTGGTGGAATGACGACTGCTCGAGGGATTATAAGCGACGGAAAGCAGCGTGGAAGCAGCTCATGCACAATCAGTCTCCTAGAAACTGGAAAAACTACAAGTTTATTGCAGGGACATTCAAACGAACAGTAGCGAGAGCAAAGGACGAATACAATGTTCGCCATTTTGAATTTCTGTCAAAATCTAAAAATAAGAGCGCGCTGTTCCGGTATTTAAGAACAATCAAATTAATTCCGCGTTCCTTAAATATAGAATCAATTGTGCTAACTACCCGAGAAATAGAAGACTCTCTAGATGTAATAGCCAGAGGTTTGGAGGTTAGATTTTCTTCCTGCATTCCTTCAAATTTTGTGCGACAAAACAGTCTCGAGTATGGTGAAGAGTTGTCATTGACTGAGTTATCCTCAGTGGTATCAGGTTTACCAGCGGCAGCCCCAGGTCCTGATGGCATCACTACAAAGATGCTGAAAATTTTCTTCGATGTCGCTCCTAATGTATTATTGGATACCATAAATTATTCGATTAGAAACACTTGGATTCCTTCAGTGTGGAAAGTAGCGAAGGTGATTCCCCTGCTTAAAGATAAAATAAAGGGTATGCTCTTGACAACATTCGACCGATTTCGTTAACATCCAATTTTGTCAAATTAATTGAGAGATTATTACACGCACGGATAACCAAATTTGTGACCGCTAAAGGATTATTGAGTCCCTGTCAAATTGGATTTAGACCAGGGATGTCAATATGGTGTGCACACGTTGATCTGGAGAGTAGAATCCAGCTAGCACGGCGTCAGAAACAGTACGCAGCACTAGTTACTTTAGATATCTCTAAAGCGTACGATAGCGTAGAGTACCCGATTTTACTTGAAAGAATGAAAGAGATTGGCTTGCCTGACTATTTTATTGCGTGGACGACTGAATTCTTGCTGGACAGGGAGTTTTACTGCATACAGAGTGGTATTTCAACTGGTAAATTCAGACAAACACGCGGTGTTCCTCAAGGAGCAGTGTTGTCACCGCTATTGTTTAATATATTGCTCAGCTCCATTCCTTGTCATCGAAACGTAAACACGTATGTTTATGCTGATGATATAGCATTCTTTGCCTCGGCGGATGACATTCAGTCACTGTACGACCTTTTACAAGGATACTTGTCCGCCTTGGAATATTGGCTCGACAGTATTCGTTTGACCATTAATGTACAGAAGTGTGCAGTTCTGTCATTCTCTCCGATAGACAACATAAATATATCCCTTTCATTTCATCAAGCAGACATTCCCCAAGTGCAAACAGTCAGTACCTCGGAATTATTTATGATGGAAAACTTAACTGGCGTATGCATATTGAACATACGGCGACTAAAGCATCACGTGCGATGGGAATACTCAGAAGGATTAGCAATCATCGATGGGGCATGCGCAGAGACACATTGATAATGATCTACCGTATGTATATACGCCCTATACTGGAGTTTGGATGCGCCTTATTCTCCGGCGCACCAGCGTGGAAGTTAAATCCGCTAGTTTTGCTTGAACGCCAAGCACTTCGCTGGTGCCTTGGGTTACCAAAATTTGTAGCAAATGCAGTTCTATATAAGGAATCCCGAATCCCATCTTTGCACACTCGATTCAAAATATTAACAGTTCAAACATTCTTAAGGCTCTATGAATCCCCGATAAGACGAGACCAATATGTATTTATAAGCCAGCCAGAACTGTTTTTTAATGTCTCGTGGACTCGGTTCCACACCCCACAGGTGATTCTTACACAGCGGCTATTGGACCCATTAAAGATAAACCTTAATGATATAATGGTAATGAATAATAGATTGAGTTCATTGGCGATATCATATGATGATATATTCCCTAACAACGCGAAGTTACTTCCTTGGAATGTACTGAATGGACTTTTTCAAGATCACTTAAATCAGATTAGTACGACTGTTGTGATAGCAACTGATGCTTCGCAGTGTGAGGAAAAGGCCGGTGTTGGAATTTTTTCCACACACCTAGACTGGTCCTTTTCTGTAAGACTCCCTGATCATACACCAATATTTTTGGCTGAATTCTTAGCTGTCATTTTGGCCCTGCGTAAACTTCCCGTCTCCATAACTTCAGTGGCTATAGTAACCGATTCATTATCATTGTGTTCTGCTTTAACAACACCAGCTGAATCACATACTCTGAGATTATTGCGCGCACTGGGTCCACAGCATTTGCGAAACCTGCGGTTAGTTTGGGTTCCGGGGCATAAAGGAATAGTATTGAATGAAGTTGCGGACACTTTGGCAAAGGCTTCCCTTGCAGGCCCAGTCCTTGATCTACTTCCAGTTACGGCGTTCGTCGCTGCGGCCAGATTTAGAAAGTACGCTTTATCATTGCTTACACCTAGTCTCGCTTCATCACCAGATTTTCAACACCTTCAGTACCCTTGGAGCAGAAAATGGTGCAAAACAAGGCAGATAGAAGTAGCAATGACAAGATTGCGCTGTAGGATCCCAACTCTTAATTTATACATGCACAGAGCTGGTCTGGCGATCTCTCCTACATGCTCCTTTTGCAATGAGGCAGAAACAATCGAACATTTCTTGCTGGAATGCCGACGTTTTTCCTCTCTCAGAAAACGAACAATTGAAATTGTAATGCGGCACCTTGATCTGCCAGTTACTTCAACTATACTGTTATCATTTGGGGCTTCTGTGCTGGGGCACTCGGACGGGAAGATATGCAGTGCTATTGAGAAATTCATATGCGAATCAAATCGTCTTATTCGACACATCAACCGCTAATAATTTTTAAAATTTTCATAATGACATAAACAATTTGGCCATTTGGGAGGTTATGCAACACGGTCTAATCAAAAACTAAAAATCATTAAAAAAGAACAAGACGCTTCATTCTAATTGATACAGTAACGTCTTTTAGCTCTTAAAATTTTCAGACTTTATGATCCGCCCGACTCTTGGCCGATCCCCCTGAGTGGGTAGGTGCCATCATCCAAGGAGCATCATCATCATCATCATCATCATCATCAACTAGCAGGGTCTTAATGGTCTCACTCAGTGTCAAATAAAGCCCTCTTTTAATCACCTCGACGGTATCGAGTTCTTCAACGGCTTCTCGACGCCATATCCCAAACATTTGGTGCCGATCAACCCGGGATAGACCTACCGACGGCTACGAGTTGCCCGGATGAAATGGACAAGCTCAAGGCGAAGCGGACTTCACGACGATCTTTAAACAGCCGGATCATCAATGAGGCAAGTGCCCTACTTCGCAACGACTCCGCAACGCATGAGCAGCTCGATTCCATCTACGAGAGGCTCAAAACGAACAACGATGAGTTGAATAAGATCAACAACGAATTAGAGAGCGTCATCACGGACGAGGACTTCCAATCCGAGTACGAAACAATTTTAGAGTATGAAGACAACGCGACGCGCATTCTCGCCGAGCTCATAAGCCGTCGGAACCGCATTTCAAGCACACCAGCAGAAGAGGGATCGGGGTCGGGGCCGGCTACCAATGTGATCGCTACACCATCAGAGAGGACGGGAGCCAAGCTGCCGAAGCTCACGATCGCGCCCTTTTCTGGGGATGTGTGTAAATGGACGGAGTTCTGGGAGCAGTTTCTCCAGATTGTCCACAACAACGTCACCCTGACTACGACGGAGAAATTCCACTATCTGCGACAGTTTTTAAAAGGAGACGCTGCCTCAGCGGTGGCCGGTCTTCCAACGACTGAAGCATGCTATAAGGACGCTGTAGACCTACTACAGAAGCGCTTCGGGGACAAGACCCGCCAAGAGCAGGAATACTTTGCAAGATTGCGTCAGCTGACTCCTGTTCGAGCATATGGTGATACAAGATCCCTCCGACAACTCTACGACCACGTGATCGTGAACATCAGAGGGCTGGAGTCACTTGGTGTGCAGCGGTCTTCATTTTCGTCGATGCTCTGCGACGTCATACTTAGGGCATTACCCCGAGACGTCGTGGTCCTGTATCACCGTACCTGTGCCGCACAAGCTGAGAATGATGCCGCGGACAACGCAGGGCTGGACGGTCTCCTGAAGCTCCTTTCAGTCGAACTGGAGAGTTTGGAAAAAAGCGACTATAAGGATAGCAGCGGACGAGACAGCGGGGCTCAACATGTGGCGACCCAGCCAGCCCGTAGTCGGCCTTGGAAGCAGCCTACGTCATCTGTTCTCCATACAAAATCGACTCGTGATTATCAGCACTACAACGAGATGTGTGCGTTCTGTTCATCCAAGCAGCACTCCACGGAAGCGTGTCCTACCGACATGTCCCTGACGCAAAAGAAGCAAGTGCTGTCGAGTGACAAAAGGTGCTTCCGATGTACCACGAAAGGCGACAGGGCACGCTACTGCAAGCGGAGGATCTCGTGTTCGAAGTGCAAAGGCCGACATGCCTCGAGTATGTGTGACCCAGACAGGATTCCACAGGACTCGCACCAAGCCGCCCGGAATGACGGTGCAAGTGCGACAGTTTGCTCATCACTAGGGAGACGACGGCGAATCAGCGATGGATACAATGCGTGCGTCTTCCTCCAAACGTTCCGAGCCTGGGCGGTAAGCGATCACAACTGCCGCTACGTGCGAGGTGTATTCGACGGTGGCAGTCAGCGTACCTTTGTCACCGAGGAGTTGTCACGACACTTGGGCTTGAAATGCCTCGGATACATAAACATGGCTCTCAACACCTTCGCCAGTGCCTCAAACCAAGCGGCCGAAAATCGACGAATAGTGGAGCTTCGCTTACGAAGCCAGTTTTCTGACATGGAGTTTTCGCTAAGTGCCATTGAGATTCCGCACATCTGCCAAGACATCGGCGAAACAAGAATGGAAGTCTCATTCGTCGCTTCTTTTAAGAAATTGGGAAGGGACGTAGCCGATGAACTCGCACACGCATCAGTGATCACACAAAGTGGAATCAGCGTGCTGATCGGCTCTGATCAAATGTGGAGAGTCCTGACCGGTGAAGTCCTACGGTGTGAGGACAATGATTCACTGATTGCCATGAACTCCAAGCTTGGTTGGACGTTTCAAGGACGCACTACCTTCTTGACATCACAGTGTGCCACAACGAGAATGATGGTTTGCGCCTTGAAGACTCAAGTAGTCGAGTCAGATGAGTTTCTACGGACGTTCTGGGAACTGGAGCACCTTGGCATATCCGACTCAGTTGAAAGACCTAGTGAAGTCAGCAAGGTCATGCAACACTTCGAAAGCACCATAACATACTGCGACGGAAGGTATGAAGTGGCGCTACCTTGGAAGGAGGGATACGAGCTTTCCGACAACAAGCAAGTTGCTGTGACAAGGCTCCATAAGCTGCTTACTCGTCTAGCGAAGCAAAAGGGATTATTACAGACATACGACGACACCATACGCGAGTACGTGCGAGCGGGACACGCCGAAATTGTTGATGACGTTCCTCCGGAGCCAGACAAGTTGTACTACATGCCACACAAGGAAGTCATCAGAGAGCAGGCGTTGACTACGAAAGTACGGGTGGTTTTCGACGCATCATCTCATGACAAGGGATGCAAGTCTCTCAATGAGTGCCTTGAAAAGGGAGACAACCTCTACCAAGACCTTGGGAAGATACTTCTGCGTTTCAGGACACATCCTATAGCGGTAATCGCTGACATAGAGAAAGCATTCCTACAAATATCCATACGGAAAGAAGACAGAGACGCTTTTCGGTTCCTGTGGTTTGCCGAAGGTGACTTAATGGGTAGTCAGCTCCAAGAATGGAGGATGACTCGTGTACCCTTTGGAGCTACATGCAGCCCATTCCTCCTCACGGCGACCATCCTTCACCATGTGAGGAGAACGCAAGCTGTCAAAGAGAAAACGTCAACAAGACTGGCCGAGTCCTTTTACGTAGATGACCTGGTTACGGGCGCCGACACGGAAGACGAAGCTGAAGAATTTTGTCGTGCAGCGCAACAAATTATGAAAGCATCGGGAATGGTCCTACGCAAATGGACCACAAACTCACCTAACCTAATGGTTGCACTGGAATGACGGAAGGAGTCTGCAAGTCAAGAACTGGTAGTGCTTCATGAGCAATCTGTTAAAGTTCTTGGCGTTGCTTGGAATCCCGTTAAGGACGAGTTCAGTTTCTCGGTCGACCGACTGCTAGACTTTATGAAAGAGAAACTTGACACTAAACGGTTCGTCTTACAGGCGACGTCGAGAATATTTGACCCACTCGGAATGGTTGGACCGTACACCATTGCCATACGGATACTATTCCAAAAACTGTGGACACGTGGAATAAGCTGGGATGACCAACTACCTGATGACCTACGAGACGAATGGCAAAACCTAGTACGGCAGCTTCCACAACTGCAGGAAATATCGATTCCTCGCTATCTGGGCGGAAGGAGGAAGTTTCCAAGTGAAATGCACCTGCATGTCTTCTGCGACGCCAGCCCAGCAGCTTACGGAGCCGTAATATACGCCGTTACTACCATGGCCGAACGACCCATCTTGCTGATCTCCAAGGCACGTGTGGCTCCCATTAAGAAAGCGACGCTACCACGCCTGGAGCTTTTGGGCGCACTGGTTGGCGCTAAACTGCTGACATACGTGAGCAGTGCACTCAACGACATTCATATTGAGTACACTATGTGGACCGACTCCACGATTGTACTGTCATGGATACGAGGAGACTGCACGAGGTGGAAGCAATTCGTTGCTAATCGTGTCACGGACATCAAGTGCAGAACAGAACCATCCCGATGGAGATATTGCCCAGGATTGGAGAATCCGTCTGATTTACTAACGAGAGGTGTGACGTTAGACAAAGTTAGATCCAGCTCAGTGTGGTGGCATGGTCCTGACTGGCTGCACGGTTCAGTGGAGAAGTGGCCTCTCCAACCTACGATTTCACCGGACATGGATGAAGCTGCCAGAAACGAGATAGCAGCTGTTCAAGTAGTGAAGGCAACGGAGAGACTTATTCCAATTATAAACATTGAGCGTTTCAGCAAGCTTCAGCACTTGCCGCGAATCACAGCTTGGGTGTTTCGATTTACAGACCGCTGCCGACACAAAACAGAAGAAACTAGCCACCTGACTGCGACAGAAGTCGTGCGGGCCGAGCACTACTGGGTTAAACACGTCCAAAACCAAGAATTTCATGCAGAAGTGAACTGCCTAACACGCGGACGGACACTGGAACACACGTCCTGCATTGCTAACCTTCGCCCGTTTATAGATGCTGACGGAATTCTCAGAGTCGGTGGACGCTTGTCGCTCCTGAAGTCACCGCTAACAGTCAAGCATCCAATACTTCTCCCAGCAAAGCATCATTACTCCGTTCTGGTTGTCATCAGAGCACATCAGCAAGTCCTACACAACGGTGTACGAGAGACGCTCACCCAGCTCAGAGAGCACTACTGGATTGTCGCGGGCGTGTCTTGGTGAAAAAAGTTGTACGCAGTTGCAACGTGTGCAAACGATTTGCCGCCAGACCAGGAAGTGCTCCAACAGCGCCTTTACCAAGTCACCGGATAGAGCCAACAAACCCTTTCGAGGTTGTTGGTGTAGATTTCGCAGGCCCGCTCCTAGCACGCACGCAAGACGGCGACGCAAAGTGCTACGTAGCACTTTTCACCTGTGCTGTTTCGCGAGCAATTCACCTTGAGCTCGTCTCCAACATGACAGCTGAAACATTCATATTATGCTTGCGACAGTTTGTCAGCCGGAGGGGACTGCCCCGCGTTATCTATTCGGACAACGCGAGGACCTTTCAAAAGACGTCAGCGGATTTAAAGCGCCTATGTCACATCTTCAAAGAAGAGGACGTCGCGAACCATCTCACCGTCAACGGCATTCTCTGGAAGTTCATAGTGCCCAATGCACCATGGTGGGGTGGATGGTGGGAGTGACTGATAAGATCGGTGAAGACTTCGCTGCGTAAGATTCTCGGGAGAGCATGCCTCAACTTTGAAGAAATTATGACAGTGCTGACAGAAGTCGAAGCAGTAATCAACTCTAGGCCTCTAACCTTTGTCGAGACAGACGAAGCGGAACCGTGCACTTTGACTCCAGCCGATCTACTGCTTGGACGTCGACTAAATGCTATGCCATATGACACGGTCGACGTTGACGCCAACTCGAGACGATCGGATGTCATTCGCCGACATGCCTACAGAAGGCATCTAACCGAGAATTTTTGGAAGCGATGGCGGAAAGAATATTTGCTGCAGCTCCGGTCTGCACACTTCGCAGGCAATCAACGAGCCACGGATCTAAAGGAAGGTGACATCGTTATCGTACATTCCGAGACGTCACCTAGACAACTATGGAAACTTGCAAGAATCCTTCAGGTTTTTAGAAGTTCAGATGGGCATGTCCGTTCGTGCAAGATTAAACAGCAAGGAGGTCTGATTGTGACAAGGCCCATACAAAAGCTATACCCGCTGGAACTCTGTAATTAACTTCATTTGCGCGGCCGGGAATGTTGTTCCATCGCGAGCACCAGCGAGCCGACAGAAGAGGAGAAAGAAGTACCAGTGAGCACGAGAAAAAACGGGGACATAGAACTACTAGCAGGGTCTTAATGGTCTCACTCAGTGTCAAATAAAGCCCTCTTTTAATCACCTCGACGGTATCGAGTTCTTCAACGGCTTCTCGACGCCATATCCCAAAACATCCTGTATAAATTCTGAACATTGGGCATGAAGTTTCCGTCTTGTACTGGGCTGGAATATCCTGTAGAAAAAGAATATCTTAGCGAGTTGGGTAATACGTGTTAAAGAACTCACAAGGTCCCATGTGCATTCACCTAATACGACTCGAAGGCGAAAGCCGTGTTCTTTTTCTTCTCAGTCGATGTACGGACCCTGCCCCGCCACCCTCCGAAAGCTTTGTGCACCTAGAGTTGTTTTGCACTGCCTCCAGTATCGGAGCACCTCACCTTGTTCTGGTCCCGTGATCGGCCCACCATTTACCAAGCTACGATGTCATGGCATGACGGCATCATGGGAGGTTACGTCAGGTGATGTCGCGGCAGCATTTGTGACGTCATGATGACGCCACAATTATTCGCTACCTGTGACGTTATGATCACGTCATATTTTGACGTCATCACGCGATGAGATTTTTTCATCACTCGTGCTGTGCCAGACGCCGACGGTCACTTTTCGCGTTTGATGAAGCATTTAAGACTCGCCTTAATTAAAAGAGCGCGAAAACACCGACAAAATATGCCAGAAGGACAACATACAAAGCGCCCTCTTGGAACATAATGTGCCGTGAAAACCGAACGCATTTCGTTATGATCCTTAACTATTAAAAGGGCCGCACTATATGTTTATCGAGAATAGCGGCTTGCATCAATTTTCTAGGCTTAAGATGCAGTTCCGTATACTTCTTCAACTGTTATCTTTGATAGTTGAAGGGACGCTGAACAAAGTTTTCGCCGGCAGGGTTTTCAGCCAAATTGAATGATTGGGTGCTGAAATCGATAGACAAAACCTTCATTTCCGGCAGAAACTATAGAGGAAAATAATGAAGTTAATGTGTTTTTCACGAACTGCTGCGTCTAGCCGTCGTGTTGTGAACTAGAGGAGGTGACGTTTGGTGACATTTGATGCACCGGAAATATGCATGCCAACAATGTAGCTGTCGCCGCGTCTCCCAACCCGCTCAGCTCCCACTACGGTTCCCAGAACCGCTACGAACGGCACCGGCAGCGAACAATATGTCCCCGCTGGAGTAAAGCCCTTAATGGAGGGGCACGCCTCAGCGCCTTTGTGGAAGGAGGAAAGTGACATGCAATGGAGAGGTGGAGAAAGGGAGAGGACAGGAACACGTGCACACTGCATACGCTGCGGTAATGTGAA
>NC_051185.1:34308462-34326410 GCF_013339695.2 Rhipicephalus sanguineus
AGTCGTAGGTTCTTGTTCCATCAATCGGAGCATCGCCTGCGTACGCTCACAGATCAACACGCTTGACGTCACACGACTTCACTGAGTCAACCGGCAAGGGCCCAAGATAGAATAACAGTTTTGTGGAATTTGGTGGCGTGCCCGCGACTTGTAGCGCTGCTACGTATGGCATCGTTGGTCGTGACGGCACTCTGCAGGCGATGCGCGTGTTTGCTTGAAATTTTGAAAAAATATCGGAGGGGGTTTAGGGCCCTTTAAGATAAAATTTGCATTTCTGGGTCACAGTATTCGCGCACGGCTGCCTCTCATTTTGTGGGGAGCGCCTTGAGTACAGCAATTATTTATTTCTTCCTGCTGTTATGCCCGAAACCGCAGAATATCAGAATAAGCGTGCAGCTCATGTGGAATATCACGCGCAGGCATAAAAAAATGCAATTATGCTTCAGCGACACTTTCTGTTGTAAAGTGACGTCAGTCTCTATCAAACCGCTTTGAAAGCGATGGCGGCGTGTGTGTATTTTTTCTATCTTTTCGCCGGTCCTCTTTTCCACCCTTTAGGTTCGTATATGGGCACCGTGCATACGTTAGGAGCCGCCACAGTCGCGCGGTGCCTTCAGCGCCAAAGCGGCCATGGCAGCAGATTTGGCGGGATAAGGGAGCAGACGACGCAGGCGGTGGCAAGCCACTGCGCCGTTTTTGGTGCTTCGCCCGAGGCGTTTTCTTTCCCGTTTGCTTCCAAAAGACGTCAAATTTGTTAGCAGCTGTCAGAGGATGCAGCGTTAGCGCGTGTGCTTCTCTTCGCCAGACCTCCTGTATCGTCAGGCGAACACGGCAACATAAAATGCATGAGCTGGGGGAAGACAACGGAAGTGACGAGGCCGTTGAGCAACTGCGCACGTGTAGCGCCGGCCGTCTCGCTCACTAAACAATCACAGCTTATCACCCTTGACAGGGGCGTAACTAAGGGGGGGGGGGGTCTATGGGGTTCTGACACCCCCCCCCCCCCCCGAACTTTTTCAAGCTTTCACGTTTCGGGTGACACTAAAATACTTTCACGCCTTCACAACGACCATAATTTGCCAAAGTTAGCCGTTCTGCACACAAACACCCCCCGAAAAAAAATCCTGGGTACGGCCCTGACCCTAGGGCTCACGCGGCAGGAAACTCAGCTGCAGCTTTAAACTGGCGGTACCAGCAATTGCACTGTCACGGCCGCTGAATGAAAAAAACGCCAGGCCTGCACGGAAATCGCAGCACAGTCACAGCGAAAGCTGGAAGAGCGGCGTTTCTAGAGCCCGTTGTAAGCTCTCTTGGGGCTAGAATACAAGTACACTAGAAAGGTACCCACTACGCCATAAATCACAATTTTTGTGAAGTTGGGAAGCACCTAATAAGCCATTATTCGTCATTCTGCGGAGAAGCGAGGCACCAGCTACACGTCTGTAAGGCATTATGTGCACTTTGTTGACGCGACGACTGATGACGATGAAGAATTATGGCTCAGCCCTTTGTAATGGGTTGGAAGTTTTAAACGGCCCACCAGTTATGTAATTTGCATTGGGTGACGCCCGGTCGCTATTTCCCTCTCCCGTCATGCTGTATAACATACGTTGACGTGGCAGAGAGAGGGGGGGGGGCGAAGAACTTTACTGAGACCCCGAGGAAATGGATCATGCGCTTATGGGCTTCCTTGGCAACCAATACAAGTGCACTTGCGAGGAACCCACTACGCTCTAAATCGTAATTTTACTGAGACCCCGAGTAAATGGATCATGTGCTTATGGGCTTCCTTGGCAACCAATACAAGTGCACTTGCGAGGAACCCACTACGCTATAAATCATTGTAATTTTTCAGAAGTGGGGCAGAAGGCACTGTGCCATTTTTCGTCATTCTACGGAGAGCCTGGTACCTGCTAAACGCATGTAAGGCATTATGCGCACTTTGTTGATGCTGTGCCTGACGACGACGAAGAATTATGGCAGAGTCCTTTGTAATGGGTTGGAAGCATTCAACAACCTACTCGTTGCGCAATTCGCATTGTGTGACGCCTGGTTACAGAATTCGCGTTGTGCGACGCTTTGTGCTTATTTTACTCTTCTACCACGCTATATTGCATATGCTAATGTGGTTCCTTCCCGGCATGAAGCCTGTATAGGACCCTTTTGCAAAGCAGTTCCAAGCACCGGCATGGCTCAGAGGTTGAATAGCGGGCTCCCACGCAGAGGGCCCAGGTTCGAACCTGGAATTTTTTTCTTATTTCGTTTTTTTTTTCTTATTTCGAGCGATACTGGTTACGGACACCGGCGGCGGCGGCGGCGGACAACTACGGCGCCAAGAACGGCCGGTGAAATGATCTCATAGCAGCTTTCGCTGTAAAACGCTTTCCATCGAACGGCCATGGCACTGCATTCGCTGCACCGACTTCACCAGTGCAGCCGAGTTCATCGTCGCGGCTTGTGTTTTGCTGCCATGACACTACAAGAATATACAAGATACTTGTCACCAACCTGTGCAACAAGAAAGAAGCGCATTCTTCCGAGGCGGTGCCACCAAGTACACTAATGAACTGGCCATGAAGCTCCGCTTTCATATCCTGGCCTGGGACTGGGTCTGTTGATGTCACTGGCATCGGTACTTGATAGTCGCACTGCCGAGCTGTTTCCATGATCGGCAGGTCACGGAATTTAACTTCAAATAGTGGCAGGTTGACAGCAGTCACAACACACGAGGACGATTCCTTGCATCCCGGCGAAACATCCGTTGTTGATTCAAGGCTTACGCCGGCTTGCCATAACGCAATCTGTGCAACAAGAAGGAAGTGCATGAGCATGTGTCCCGAGGTGGTGCCACCAAGTCCACTGATGATTATAATAGGTACGACTGCGTGAAATAATGGAGAAACTTCGACCCCCACCCTTAAGTGATTAGACGGGGTGCCTCTTTCCCGTGCGCAGGCCTCTGCCCGCGTATATATGTACACACACAATCATGTTCTCCGAAAATTAAATAAGGGTTCAGTGGCACATAATGATGGGACAGAACAACGAGCACACCATAGACTTGATGCGAAGCTTCACACCGCCCATCCCCGCGCAACTTGAGGTATGGTGTTTCAGTCAATTAATTTAGGCCCCTTACTTTGTTTTGAGATCTAGGCGTACAGGGCCCGATGTTCAACTGAGAGGTAGCAAAATTGCGTAAAACGCACATATGCCTTTATAAAATTTTAAGGAAAACCTTAAGGAATTTTAAGGAAATAAAATAAAACCACCTTATTTTCGGTCTTCCACAGTGTATGAATTAGGCATCAAAAACAAAAGAAACACGTAATCACGTATTCTTTATAGGCATCCAACGATTAGACAAACAGAAGTAAACACTCAGTGACTTTTGCTTATATTCTTTCTATAGACAACGCTTATACAAATAAAATTAAACATTTCATTGGTTTTTCTTTACAGAAAACTTATAGTCTGGAATTAGAAAAAAATTATACCAAACTGTCTTTTCCTTATAGATTTTATTATACCGAAAATAGAAAAACAGAAACATACGCTGTTTCTACTTTCATTTATCCACAATCTACAGAATAAAATTAGACAAAAAAAATAACACAGACTTTTTTTTTACTTTTCTTTAGAGACAATATGTAGAACACAATTAGACGAAAGATAACCTACGCTTCTTTTACTTTTGTTTGTAGGGAGTCTGTAGAATACAATAAGACAAAAAATACCGTTCGATTTGTCGACTTCTATCTATACATTGTCAATGAATTTTATTTAGAGAAAATATTAAACCTACAGAAACGCAAACGCGTCCAAAAAAAGCCTAGAAACTCTATAGACTGTTTAAATCCATTTTTGTAAGGGTAAAGCGTTGTATAAAACTAAGCGTTGTAAAAAGTAGTTCCCAACTGTACGTACATACATGCCTCTCTCAAATTCCCTGCTTCAGTATGTCGTCAAATGTGAGCGCAGCTGTGCGCGTGTTTTCATTTCCCATAATGGGACATCGTTATCGTCATTAATTTTTTTCACTCGAGAGCTATTCTGTGGCACGCTTCCGGTGTTGTGTTCATGCCGTGGTGCCGCCTGCGTACGTTGAAGTTCTAAAGTATGTGCTGCGGATGGAGAGGTAGCAGTATGCGACAGCCTCCGCACTAGCAAAATGTGTGGTCGGTTGTCCACTTCTTCAGTACCTTCTGGGTCCACTCCCTGAACCTTGGAAGCGTTCCATACCTGCCAGCCTCGCAGAAGCAATAAAGCTGGTCCCTTCTGCTCGGTAATCATCTTGTGATGTTGGACGTTCGAGAAAATCTTGCCAGGAACTCATGACATCGATGGCGGATGTTTTCAGAGACGGCAAAGTATCATTGTCCGCATGCCCGACTATGGTCTCTGCCTGCTCCGAAGCTTAATTTTGTTCAACTCGCTGGTGCAAGAGTTTCATCGGGGGTGTAGGGTTTGCGGAAAAAAATAGTAATTCAGTAAGCCCACATTGTTTAGTAACGTGCTTTGTAGTCGCACGCGCACCAAGTGGTAGACGACAGTGTGTACTGTGTGACGGCGGTGCATATATGTTACACTGCTCATATACAGCCATCAGCAAGTAGGGCTTGATGAACCTGTTGACCCGTTCAACGAGACCATTTGCCTGTGGAACAGAAACAATCTTTGGTAGCGTTAGAGTGCAGCTCAACTAGACGCAGCGTAGAGATATTTAGCTGTCTGAAACCTAGTTAGACAGGTGATTAGAATGGCAATCGGCTCGGAGGCTAGGGGCCTTCTAATCCATGTTCACGAACTCCCGCCTCTTCAAGCTGCCATCTTGCCCTGACCTCCTGCCTTTTTAACACGAAAGTGTTTTATGCCGGGGTCCACCAAGACTTTTATCACGTAGCCCCCGCCACGGTGGTCTAGTGGTTATGGCGCTCGACTGCTAACCCAAAGGTCGCGTGATCGAATCCCGGCCGCCACGGCTGCATTTTCGATGGAGGCGACAATGTTTGAGGCCCGTGTACTGAGATTTAGGTGCACGTTAAAAACCCCAAAATTTGGTCAAATTTCCGGAGCCCTCCACTACGGCGACTCTCATAATCATATCGTGGTTTAGGGAAGTTAAACCCCAGATATTATTATTACTTTCGTGACGTATTTCCGTCACGAAAATACCTCAGCAAAATGAACGCGATCAGATGGCAAAGATAGACAACTATAACAAGTGTTCCTTTGACAGGAGTCGAACCCACGTCCTCGCAGCGATGGCTAGCGGGCGTTTACCCGACTGCGCTACGATCAAACACATGAAGGAGGTCACACGAACGGTCACGAACGCGCCTTTTATCTCTCACACATACCTCTCACGGTGCTCTTGATTCGCAGGGTGGTGTCGCCGTCTGCAAGCGGCAGAGTGAAGCAATGCGTAGCCTCCACGCGCAGTTGCTACGTCCGTTCCATTCAGCGCGTTTCCAATAGAATCGTAATTTTGTCAATGCTTTAGCACACCGCATGGTGGCGGCTTTAGTCCAACCGTCATGTCACCACCCCGTTACAAAAGGGACACTCATAGCATCCATCCATCCATCTATCCATTGCTTACAGCATCCATCCATATTTAAATAAAATAGCTCTCCGACGCTCGCCTGTTCCCCGCCCCACGTCCCCTGCTCGTCCTGTGAAAAATCACGGCCAGGCTAGAGGAAAGACAGGACGCCCATCACGTTTCTCTTCGCCTTTCACGACGCTTGGAAGGAATGCATATCGAGTATCAATGTTTACTATGTGCTTGTTCATGCCACCTTTGTGCGCGATTCAACAAGTGCAGTGTCCCGGTATATGTTAACAGCTTCAGCTACCGCAAGGGTTATATCACGGTCATGTGTGTAAATCGTCGGGACGGAAATGTATCACTATGCGCCAACATGGGGGCGTTCACATCAAGCGGTGCTATATCTGCCAAACACTAACAGACATCCTACAAGCTTTCATATATCAATGCAATATAAACATTCAGCTACTTTATGAACAGACGTTTCACTTTCGCGTTATACGTGACAGAGGGATCAGCCATGTTTTAGATGCGAAAGCATCTCTTGCTCGGGGGTAAGTCCCGCGGCATGGGCGTCGGCTTCCGCACCCACACTACACATGCGCATCTCTCCTCCTTTCCTCTCTCCAACAGCTGCGCGTTACTCTCTCCACTTCTCTCCCAGCACCTGCTTGCGCTTCTCCTGCGTTCTCGCTTCTGGTCTCGCGGCGCATGCGCTACTCTCCTCCTCTAGTACCCTCTCCTTCAAGCTGGCAGAGCGCTGCGCGCGTTGTCCAGCGCTTGCTTCGGTTAACTCCTCTTAATTCCGAACGTCGACTTTGCAACGTTCTTCACTAAAGTATGTGACAGATATGAAAGCCGATCCGCATTAGTAAGTCTGTCCTCATTTTTCTTTGCACTTTAGTTTTTCGTATTATTATCATCACTCCTGAACTGAAAACGTTTTTAACGCGATAGCGTTAAAGAGCTCGTTCCGCAGAAATTCCGGCGTCGGCATCGTTGGTTGTGAGCGAAAAATCATCTTGTATAAATAAATAATAAAAAAAGATCTTAGGTCAGAGTGAGAATCGAACCCAGGCCGTCTGCGGGGCAAGCAGGTGTTCTACCACAGAGCCACTCCATTTTTTTATTGATATGCACAGTTTGTGGAAGACGCGAATGCAGGACCGTAAAGCAGAGCCGATCACCTCATCCCGTATACATTTCACCCGAATGGTTATTAATTTAAAAGAAGTTTACGACGAACTTGATTTCAGACCGGACTGGTACACAATCTTGGCGAGGTGCTTAGCCTCGCCACCTTTTCTGTGCAACACCTGATGAAGAACTCTCCCTGGAATGAAGGATTATAAGTTAGTCTTCCAGTTTTTGTGGCAGTGCTTGTACTTTCATTGTCGCTAAGTGGCTGTAGTAGTGTAACTCTGTCTTATGGACTGTTGTGCTACTGTGTACTATTTTCATATGCATTCTATTAAATACCATGATAAAAAAAAAGAACAGCCACTCCATTACTTGCTCTGGTTGCTTTTCGGGTTGTCTTTTAGCGGTTTCTTCTACTTTTGCTATATTACTTCTTTCTGTCTCATAATAATAATATTATCTGGGGTTTAGCGTCCCGAAACCGCGATATGATTATGAGAGACGCCGCAGTGGAGGGCTTCGGAAATCTCGACCACCTGGGGTTCTTTAAAGTGCACATAAATCTAAGTACACGGGCCTCAAACATTTTCGCCTCCATCGAAAATGCAGCCCCCGCGACCGGGAATCGATCCCGCGACCTTCGGGTCAGCAGTCGAGCGCCATGACCACTAGACCACCGTGGCGGGGCCTTCTTTGTGTCTCTCGGTTCCCTTTCCGTGTCTGCCGTCATGCGCAATTGAATGGACGGTGATCACGTGTGCCATCTTGTTCTCGTTTTCCATGTTCGTGTTCATAAATTTATGTTAGAAGTCAGCGCTAGTCCTCGTGGATTACTCCTCCTTGTGTGTTTCACGCGCTGTTCACGTCGCCTCACGTAGATGGCGGCGAGCGCAATATCATTGTTATTGTGACTGATGTGCGCAACGTACTCCTCTCTGACTGCGCTGCTTGACTGTGTGTGTTCGGTGCCTGGCGGCCGGCGCAGTGCGATGCGGCCTGCTTTGAAGCTGCGCGTCGCCGTGTTCTTATACGTCCCTACGCCGCCGCACCTGCAATGAAGCCGCTTGCTGCAGGCGACACATTGGAATCCCGTGATTGCAGTGGGCTCATCGCTCCAGGATTCAGAAAGTGCTAACACGCCAATTTCTGTGAGCAGAGCGTCTTTTTCGAGGTCGTGCACGCGTGCGCCTGCACAGACTGTACTTTGAGAGCGGCGATAGTGAGGTGATTGTTGCGGCTGCGGCACCGAATGAAGGCGGTAGCCCCGTCCAAGACAATGTCTAGAGGCCTGTTTGCTAGCCGGGTTATGTCGTCGACAGACTGTGTGGATAGAGCTGGCGACATGTAGAAACCTGAAGTCAGCTTTTCTGTTGGTGAGGTATATGCCGTCGAGGCTGGTAGCCCTGGAAAGTGCTACGTAGGCCAACTCCAGTGGATGGCGGTTATGCTATCCAAAGACTGCTTGGGCGTATGTGGCCCTTTGTAACTTATATATAGTTTTGGCGTTTGCTTCAGCAAGGAGAAACTGCGCCCTCTTACACGAGGTATTTGTCTGGCGTATGTCGTGGTGGTGGTTGTGGCGGCTCGCAGTCCCACAGGCACTCATTTCAATTCTATTGAAGGTTTGCTTTAGTGAAATGTTTCGTCCTGGCTGGGACGAGAATGCCTACCGTGAACGTTGGAAGCTCAAGCCACAGTCGCACAAGGTAGCCGTGTTCGTCACGCTCGATATACCACAAGGTGCCCATGTTTCCATTAACGAGGCTGTCGCTTATGTCGATGTTGGCCGTGATCATACGGCTTGCCGATGCTCAGGCAAATTGAGGCCAGTAGGCCACCCATGTCGCTTGCGTTCATCTTGGCCAATTTGGTCAGGGCATCCCTGTGTACTGGCTCATTCTTATAGCCAGTTACGTTATCGCATGCGGGATGACATGACATGTTGTCTGCAGCGTCGAGGCAACGTGCGTTATAGCATCCGACGTCCGCATTGCTGTAGTAGGTCCGTATACCGTCGGCGTACTTAGCGGCGGCTTCTTCGCGTGTCACAAAGCGGCTCTATATCAATCTGAAGTCATACTCGGTCAGCATGAGACCATCGCCCAGCCTCATACGAAATGCGTCATTCTGGCGGACCACATGGACGAGTAGATGGCAGTCGAGCGTCTTAGGGGAGTTCTACCTTCAGCTTTCTCACTTGCCTTGCGTTTCAATGTGTATGTTCGCAGCCTGTGTTGATTGCGACTGTTAATCACATGTGGCACATACCCGCATAAAATGAACTGTGGTATGAGCGTATGTGCGACACGTGACTGAGGGAAAGGGTTTCATAACGTACTGGACAGGCATTTTGCGTTATTCATGTTATGACCTGTGAATCGTGTTTGACATATACTGATCCCGTGCTATGCCAATTTTGGTATACCACAAGTTATGTAGACGGCCAGGAAAGTGCCCAGAAGTAGGCGGTTAGATAGATAGATAGATAGATAGATAGATAGATAGATAGATAGATAGATAGATAGATAGATAGATAGATAGATAGATAGATAGATAGATAGATAGATAGATAGATAGATAGATAGATAGATAGATAGATAGATAGATAGATAGATAGATAGATAGATAGATAGATAGATAGATAGATAGATAGATAGATAGATAGATAGAAACGGCTAAAGTGCCAGATGATCGCTAAGAAATGCTTCGCAATTAAAAAAAGCGCCAGGCCTGCGCTGAAACCGCAGCACAGTCACAGCGAAAGCTGGAAGAGCGGCGTTTCTAGAGCCACAAGTACACTAGCAAGGTACCCACTACGCCATAAATCACAATTTTTGTGAAGTTGGGAAGCACCTACTAAGCCATTATTCGTCATTCTGCGGAGAAGCGAGGTACTAGCTACATGTCCGTAAGGTATTATGTGCACTTTGTTGACGCGACGACTTATGACGATGAAGAATTATGGCTGAGTCCTTTGTAATGGGTTGGAAGCTTTAAACGGCCCACAAGTTATGTAATTTGCATTGGGTGACGCCCGGTCGCTATTTTCCTCTCCCGCCATGCTGTATAACATACGTTGACGTGGGAGAGAGAGGGGGGGGGGTGCGAAGAACTTTATTGAGACCCCGAGGAAATAAATCATGCGATTATGGGCTTCCTTGGCAACCAATATAAGTGCACTTGCGAGGAAACCACTACGCTATAAAGCATTGTAATTTTTTAGAAGTAGGGAAGCAGGCACTATGCGGCTTTTCGCCATTCTACGGAGAGGCGTGGTACCTGCTAAACGTATGTAAGGCAATATGCGCACTTTGTTGATGCTGTGCCTGATGACGATGAAGAATTATGGCGGAGGTTTTTGTAATAGGTTGGAAGCATTCGACAAGCTAGTCGTGGCGCAATTCGCATTGTGTGGCGCCTGGTTACAGAATTCACGTTGTGCGACGCTTGGTGCTTATTTTACTTATTTAACAGCTGCGGTGTTAAGAAACTCTGTCTGAACGCTACTTTCACAGGAAAGCACTGGAAAGCGGCGAGAAGCTCTGCAAAGCGGAGTACATCTGTGCATACGGCGTTGAAGGGACAGTGCTGTGCCGTGGTGGCGACTCCGTCATCATTATTTTCTGGTTGTATGCTGGGATTTTTATCAAGCGAGTACAGGCTGACAAGCCTCCATTGAAAATTCCGTGCTGCATCGATACCACGCTGCCCACTACTGCAGTATAAAAAAACATGGCTGATCCCCCTTTATTAGGAATTGTTATAACACGAAAGGGAAACATGTCTTCGCAGGGGTAGTTGAGCGTTTATTGTCCATTGTTTCTTCACAAGGGCGAAGGAATTAATGCTGTAGCAGAAAATTTTAATGCCATGCGAAGAACGGCAAGCAGCTCGAAACTTGCAGCGAGCTCTAAAGCAGAAAGGACGCACGAAAAGAACATACACAGGACGAGCGCGACCTAGCAACTGTCACAATTGTTACTTCTTTGCGTGTGAGCAGCGCGCTCCATTCGGAAACTCGGCGGCTGCTGCGAGCGAAATGACATTCGTGCTCTCTGTAACGTCAACGGAAACGTGTGGAGAAAGGACAAGACGTACAAACCGCCCCCATCGCGAGATAAGCGCGCGCGCACGAGAGACACCCCCTGTAGAAGCGTGCTCGCATCGCGATGCGCGGGGCGACGACCTTTAAAGCACGCACTGCGCGCCATCTCGCTAGTGATGACAAGAACACCCTGAAGCCACCGAGCTCTGAGCACCGCGAACGGCAAATGGTGTATATAAATAGCTTACCGTTAGTAAGCTGAAGAACGTGCGCACTGTGGCTGAGTGGTTTCGCGCTGTGTACTGCGGATCGAGGGGCCGTAGGTTCGACTCCCGGCAACGGAACTTTTTATTCTAGTTTTTTTTTCTTTACTGTCTTTACCATAGATAGATAGATAGATAGATAGATAGATAGATAGATAGATAGATACGCTCAAAGCCGCAGAAGTTCGCTAAGAAATGCTTCGCATTTAAAATTGTGGTGTGTCCTTTCACATAGCGCCACATAATGCCGTTGTAGCGTCCTCTTTTGAGCGGCGAACAAAACCGGATAGCACGCGACCTCAAGAGAAGAAAATAAAGACGGCGCTTCGCAATGGCACGTCAAGCCACGGCTCGTCTTCCCTGCTGGCGTCGATCCTGGTTCAGCCGTCTCATTCGTTCGCTCCTGTGGCATGAGCCTACACCGTCATCACATGAAATCGTAGCTTTCGTTCGCTCCTGTGGCATGAGCCTACACCGTCATCACATGAAATCGTAGCTTGGTCAAAGGTGGGCTCATTACGGAGGCAGTGCAAAAACAGGTGAAGTGCCTCCGACCCTGGAGGCAGTGCAAAACCACGCTAGGTGCTCAAAGGTTTCGGAGGGAGGCGGGGCTGGATAAATACACCTAGGGAGCCTGCATTACCTGCCGTTCATGTAGGCTCCCTAATCTATCGACTGAGAAGAAAAAGATGGCCTTTGCCTTCCAGTCGTCTTAGGGGAATGGACAAGGGACCCTGTGATTTTTGTTTCTGTTCTGTTTCCCATCTGCAGGCAAATGGTCTCACTGAACGGGTCAACAGAGTCATCAAGTCCTACTCGCAGATGGCTGTATATGAGCAGCGTAAAATATGCACCGCCGTCGCGCAGTACACACTGGCGTCTACCACTGCATTCCTCTCACAATAACGGGAGTTTCAGCCATTGCCTTGCTGCATGCAAGACTACATGGCACGCTACTAAGGAACGTGGACTCTATGAATTACTATTTTTTGCGAAAACCCTACGCCACCGATGATACTGTTGCACCAACGAGTTGAACAAAATTAAGCTTCGGAGCAGGCCAAAGTCATGCATCCGTAGAATAATGCTTTGCCGACTCTGACAACATCCGCTATGGAAGTCATGAGTTCCTGGCAAGAGTTTCTCCAGCTTCACGCATCACAAGATGATTATCGAGCAGAAGGGACCAGCTTTATTGCTTCTGCGAGCCTGGAAGGTATGGAACGCTTCCAAGGTTCAGGGAGTGGGCCCAAAAGGTACTGAAGAAGTTGAAAACTAACCCTACATTTTGCTAGTGCGGAGGCTGTCGCATACTGCTACCTCTCCATCCGCAGCACAGAATTGAGAACTTCAACGTACGCAGCCGTCACCATGGCACGAACAAAACACCTGAAGCGTGCCACAGAATCGCTCCCGAGTGAAAAAAATTAATGACGATCAGAGTACCGTATTAAGGGAAATGAAAACACGCGCACAGCTGCGTCATATTTGGCGACATATTGAAGCAGATATTTTGAGACAGGCATGTATGTACGTGCAGTTGCAAACTGCTTCTTGCTTTTGTTGTTTTTTAATATTTCTTTAGTTTTTGTTATTTTGATTTCTCGCCATACTTATTCTTACTTTTTCTCTTTTCCTGTTATTTTCTCTTTAGGCAGCGTGAAGAGTAGTTACAGAGCTTTAGTTTTGGTTTTCGATTAACACAAAAGTGTTTTATGCCGGGCTCCACCAAGACTTTCATGACGTATTTCCGTCACGAAAGTACGTCACCAAAATGAACGCCATCAGATGGCAAAGAAAAAACATGGTTGATCCCTCCGTCATAGGAATCGGAATAACACCAAAGTAGAGCGTGCCCTTCCGGAAGTAACTGAATGTTTACTCTACATTGATATAAGAACGTTTGCACAATGCATATTGATGTCTGGCAGCTATAGCACCGTTTAACGTGGATGTGCCCACTTTGATGATTGGTGGTACATGTTCATCCCGACGACTAACGTCCCTGCTATATGATTAAACAAACCCTTGTGGTAGCTGTAGTAGTTAACGGTTAAAGCGTAATCAGAGAACTAGGTGTGATAGCCAGAAGAGCGTCGCATATTGGACGCAGAAGTTGATCGCCATCCCGCGAATGTGATTGACCACCACGGCCAGACTAGAGGGAAACGCAAAGAGCGTCGTGCCGCCCCAGTAGCCAGGCCGCAATTTTTCTAGGGGAGAGCGCCTGAGCGGGGAACGCGGTGTTACAGCCATGTGAGGCAGGCGCGCGTCGCAGAGCTATGAGCGAGGCCGACGCTCTAACGACGCTTGGCTAAGGTCGCCACCTCGCGATGTGTTAAGGCATTGACAAAATCGGACTTCCATTGAAAACGCGCCGAATGGGAGAGACGTGTAACGGGTTGCAGATGCTAATCGTGGAGGCCACAGTAATGACGAATTACTTTACTTTACCGCTCCCAGACGGCAACACCACCCGCCGACCGGGACAGTGGTTGATATAAAAGGTGCGTTTATAAAGGCTCTAGAGTCGGTGATCGTGGCGCAGTGGATAGAGTGCCCGGCATTTGTTGTTGCGGACCGAGCGGTCGTGGGTTCGATGCTCGTTGATGGAACATTTTTTTCTTTGCCATATGATCGTGTACATTTCTTCGACGTCATTTCCGTGACGGAAATACGTCACTGAAGTTTTGGTGGACCCCGGCATGAAACACAGTCGTGTTAAAAGATCTATGAGAAGAACTTGCGTTGACGGGAGCCGAACCCATGACCTCTCGGTCCGCGACGATGACTGGCGGGCGTTTAGCCCACCGAGCTACCGCCAAACACACTACGGAGGCTACATGAACGCGCCTTTTACCTTTCACACCTTCCTCTCACAGTGCTCTTGGATGGATGGATGGATGGATGGATGGATGGATGGATGGATGGATGGATGGATGGATGCTATGAGCGTCCCCTTTATAACGGGGTGGTGACATCTGTGTCACCAAGCTCGAAAAAAAAACAAAAAAACGCGGCGTTGCTACAACCGTCCCTTTCGGCGCGTTTCCAATACAAGTTTAATTTAGTTAACGCTTTAACACACCGTGAGATAGCGGCTTTAACCATAGCCTCGCTCATAGCATTCATCCATATTGAAAAATAGCTCTCAAACGCTCGCCTGGCTCTCGCACCGCGTTCCCCGCTCGCCCTGTGAGAAGTAACGGCCAGGCTAGAGGGAAGACGCGACGCACGTAGCGTTTCTCTTCGCATTTTACGATACTTTGAAGGAGTGCATATCGAGTATCAGTGTTTATTATGCGCTTGTTGATGGCATCTTTGCGCGGGATTCGCCGTATGCGATGCTCACGTATATGTTAAGAACTTCAGCTACCGCAAAGGTTAAATCATGATCATGGGCGTTAGTCGTCGCTATGGAGATGTGCCACTAGGTGTCAACGTGAGTGCGACGCGTCCACATGAAGCGGTGCTATATGTGCCAAACAACTGTAGACATTGTACAAGCTCTCATATACCAGTGCACTGTAAACAATATACTACTTCTATGATGATAGGTTTCACTTTCGTGTTATACCGATTCCTATGACAGAGGGATCAGCTATCTTTTTTTATTCCATACTTTCTTTTCATTTTCTAAGTTTTCTGCTCGATACTTATTGATTTATTCTTTTCTGTTTCGGTGGCGAGGGGTTCGGTGCAATCGAGCACCGGCATAAATATGGAAACCGTGAAAAGCCGAAATAGGGGCCACTGGGTCATACATGGTCTTGGGTAATCTGGCTTTAACGTACGTGGATGCACTGGACACACCACAACACCAAGCGCAAGAACAACTGTTTATTTCCGAAAGTTTTCTCATGCATATGTATACACATGGGAAGATCCGCAGGTACAAGACAAAAGATGAAGAACACATGGAATGTGGTCTTCATCTTGAAATGAAATGATTTTTTTTGAAACACGGATTAATTGATGGTGCACCGATGCATTCATCCGCACATGCCTGTGTCATCTTCCATAATAATCATTTCTATTCTCTTAGTCACTTAGGATAAAAAAGTGGTCTCCTCAAATTACGGTGTTCATTTGCACTGTAACACATGTGAAGCGAGATTACCTGGGCGCGTAATCTGCTCACAGTTATTTCGGTGCTCTCTTAGTCTTGTGTTTACACATATTTCCGTCGGCCCAGCGTATCTTTTATCACATGTCAAGGTATTTGAGTGTTGACGATAACGTCCCGAAACCTCAATATGATAGGGGGGACGCTGTAGTGGACCAGGTCAAGGTAGTATTGTACACTACTTCATTATTAAACTCACGATATTTTCGAACGTGATTAACACAGCAATTCTCATTCTGACATTTCCTCTTGCGACCATTTACTCGTCGGCACATTCTTACAACTTTGTCCGGTTCGCAAAAGACTACTTCAACGTTTCGTGGATTTGTTATGTTTTAGCGTATGTGCGACGGTATGAATATAAGGCAAAACAATTGGCCTCGCTTCCTGAATACCCAATTCATTGTCTTTACGACTCTTTCTTCCATTAATTGTACTAAGCAGCTTCTCAGACACCGAAGCGTTCAAACTTTTCAAAGTGCAGGGAATTTACTGTTCCTGGACCTTTCTACCTGTATGTTCATGCTTTCTGCAACCTTATGTGAACATCATTTCTGCACACATTGCTTTAGGCAAGATAGCGCTGCTCCTCTTTTAACAAACTTTGAGTGCGCTGAATCATATCGCATGACTGCCTTTTCTCCTTTTGACAGAAACATCCACCACTTGTGGTCATAAGTCATGCAAATTTCATTAACTAGAACTTTTTAAAGAAAAAATCAGGAGGCAATTCATAATTCATACGTGAAGTCTAGCCCAACGAAAACGTGTTTGAAGTGCTACAAAAGTGTTTCTGCACTAAGAGTATTCGCTTTTTCATGCGGCACACAAAGCAAGAAGTCATCCGCATAACTAAGCAAGCCTTGGCATGCATTTCATTCAACAATAACATTAAAGCTCTGTCCCCCTTCGCCATAAAATGATTGCATAGCAAAGGATCTAAGCAGGTATCGATAGAGATTCCATATCGGTGTGCATACACGCCACCTTCATATGCGACAAACAAGGATTGCAAGTAATGTTGGAGTAGATCTTGGAAGCCTTGCTCACTGGTTCCACCTTGCTTTTCGAACTTCCTTTCACTAAATGTCTGAATGCACTTTTCAGCAAGTTGAATGGCAGTATTTTGTGGTATATTGTAAAACATATCTTTGCCACCAATCGAAAAACACGTAATTGGCTCACTTTTCTTGTTGAAGTCGATCACTTCCTCGGATGCTCGTGGCATGCACGTAGCATGGGTCTTGGGTTGGAAGGACAGACAGTTGCGCCCGTAGGTACGCAACGCCACGAGTCATTGACATGCTTCTTTGTCCTCGATGATCATTCGAAAAAGGCGGTTTTCTTTGTGCACTTTTACACTGATGAACGGGGTTAAGCTTAATTGACTACTTCCTTTTACATGCGTTCTTACCTTGCCAAGGCCAACCCTTTCGCACGCTTTCGCCGCCAAATTTTGCACTTCTTTAAGATGTAGGTATCAGGGAATATTCGGGCGCTTCGATTATTCGAACGAATGTTGCAATATTCGAATTCGCTTAGACACAATCATAGATTATTCGAAATTTCGAAGTATTCAGAATTAACGCATATATTTATATTCGAGCGCATATAACAACCTGCAAAAGGGGTTTCACTGCAGCATGAAAGTGCTATGATGTGGAACTACCCGTCCAAAAAAAATTGTAACTGCCGCAAAGCCGCACTTCAAGGTCAAATGTGCATATTACGTTCACCTCAATTCATTATTTTTTTCTAAGTTTAAAAGCATGTTATAAGGGCTTATAAGCATTACGTATATAATTTTTTAAACTTAACGTATTGTATTGTACAAGTTAGCTTGCAGCCTTCACCAATACAAATCTTCCTACTATTCAAAGTTCCTTCCTCTTCAATTCGAACAAAAAAAATGACATTCACACATGCCAAGTTCCAATTATAAATATTGTGCAAGTTAGTTCGGCCATGACAAAAATGCTCACTTTACTTAATAACATGTGATATATACTATTCGAACAATTCGATGCGAAATTACTCGACCAAATCGCTATTCACTTCGAATTCACTTCGTACCTCAAACTTACGATTCGTCTATCCCTATTAAGATGCGTTTCGCCGTAGGCTGTAGCACGAAAGTTTTTGGTAATTGTTCCTGCTGCTTTTTGTTACTCGTAACATCTTGGTCGAGGTGCCGGGTACGTCCAACTACGGAAGCTGTTGCGCCAAGTCCTCGTCGTCGTCTTCTCTCACAGCTCCTCTATCTCGCTCCAGAGGCGCAGTTACAATATTCATCCTTCACCACCACAAATATTTCAGTCTGGTCCGTTAGCACCAGCTTTAAGTTGGCTTGTACAAGATAGTTGACTGAATGCTTACGAGTATATCCTCGGCTTTTAGGTGCGGAGCAATTTAGGGTCCCAACTTGCAAGTCATCCATGCATCTCATGTGGCATGATCACGCTGACAGTACAGTACTCAATACAGGCCAGAACAAGACTATCAATGCTCAAAACTGGATTAAAATGAACGAGCATGGTCTATAATAATATAATTTTAAAAATATCCAACAAGTAATCGCAATAACTAGCTAAAAATTGCTTGAAACATTCGGAAAACTGCGGCTGGCTCCGGGGCCGCTCAAGAGAAGGCATCACCACCTTGCCGAGCGAGCGAATGCCCCTACCCTTACGATTCACCGGTGCTGCCCCGCTACACCTGGTGGGTAAACAGCCTGACGGAACTCGCTCAACACGACGCGTATCTCATCTGCCGTAACAACAAGCAGGAAGTCGAAAGAGCGGAGCAAAAAGTAGGCGCACATGT
>NC_051185.1:34326510-34342732 GCF_013339695.2 Rhipicephalus sanguineus
CTCCCGAATCGATTGCCGCAAAAATTTCTCGAATCCGTCAAGAATTAGCGGAGTTACGGGGGTTTGGCGCACGCTCTCAGCGGTTTCTCTACGAGCGCACTGGAAGCTAGATAGGGAGGGATGGCACGGGGGAAAGAAGTTACGTCAGCGCGCGTCATGAAACGTGATCGCTCTCCCGCTGTGATTCGCTTGCGCGAGTGCGGCTACCGTGTACTGAGGAGTGCGGCGCCGGCAAGTGGCGGCGCCCCGTGGCAAGAAGCGCATCTGATCCGAACGCCGTCGGCTATCGGCCAATGAGGATGCTATGTCTTTTGCGACACGTCGATGCAGATCGCGACGTCACCTGGCAGACGCCCCGCCCACCGCCGAGAGTGAGAACCGGCCTCTGTTTGAAAAGAGGGCTCCAGAGAAAACAGCAACTTCGCGTTCCGCTTGTAGCCTTTACGCGGCGCGCACGACTGCAATATTTGGCTGAGCAGTTCATAGCCGTATCAGCTTTGCGCAGGATGTGTTTTTTCAACAAGCTTTTCACCAATCCCATATGTATGAGTGCGACGCTTTGGAAATAGATCTGTTTGAAGTTTGCGCCTGTATTCGTCGGTGTTACTTGTTTTTGTCTCGAGTATGCGCTAGAAACAGCAATGGAACACCAAGATGCCCAAACCTACGTGATTACACTAACCATCAAGCTAACATGGCAAAGATTTTGGACACGCTTTTGGATTTCGGGTTTCCCTGTCGGTGATCCATGCCGTATTAATTGTCTAACTGTAGCTGGCGATCCACTCGTGCGCGTCGCCGTCCGTGCACAGGTGGACGCGGAGGCACTTCACCTTGACAGTCGGAACCACATTGCTCATCGAAACTATCACCCTATCGAAACCAACTCGCACGCGCCCTCGGCGTGCGGATCTGTGGCGTGGCGAGGGCGAGCGTGCGTTCGAAAACACGCGCGCGCGTGCTCAGTCACGTGTCCTCAGGAGAACAACCAATACCGCGCAAGCACTCCCGTGGGCGCCGCTGGCTTCCTCCTCGTTCTCCCTTTTTTCCCTCTCGCGTGCGCTGCGGCGCCAGCAATTCACAATACGCGCCTGGGAGGTGAACAGAAGACACAAAAGGGCACCATACAGACGGTGAAGGGGGACGCGGTGGCGCAAATTCCTGAAAACTGGTCGTACCGTCAGGTGCAGTCTTTCCCTGCACCGACAGCGCCGCCGACGCAGCTGACGGCCAGGTGCCGGCAGGGTCGCAAAGACATAATGACACCTTGGAGTGTGAGAAAGGTTCCCGACGATGTATATCAGCCGCTCGGCTAATTGTCCGGTGCATCTCGCAGAGCGTTGGACAAAGCAGTGCAGAGGTGACCGCTTCTTCCGAGTAGCCTGGACTGCAAACAGCCCACTTCCAGTCCATAAAACCGTCAAACTCGATCGGGACGTTCCAAGGCGATTGACGAGGGGAACTGACAGCTTGAGGGCACGACTGGCGTGTTGTAGCCGCATCAGGTGCACTTCGGGGAATGTTGACGGTGAAGACAGCAGGGCAGATGCCGCCAAATCACTCCCACGGCCCAGCGGCGCCAAGCCATGAAAGCCGATCATAACAGCGCAACCGTTTGTCGCCACCGCGCATGCGTCGTACGCTTAACCCCGTTAAGCAGGGGCGTAGCCAAGGGGGGGGGGGTGGAGGGGGGGTTCAACCCCCCCCCCGAAATTTTTCAATTTTGCTTGCGTATATATACACGCACGCATACAAACGCACTCACGAACATACATAAAGTATGTATGAAACCCCCTCCCCCCCCCCCGAAAAAAATTTCTAGCTACGCCCCTGCCGTTAAGTGACGAAAGTAACGGGCGTACGCAAGGAACGCTATCTTTGCGTACGCGGTACTAAAACTGCATAATACCAATGTTTTTAAAATGTTACATCCGGAAGCAGCCGCGCTAGCTTGGAATTCTTCTATTGAGAGCGCGCGCCTTATGAAAGAATTGCGCAACGACGAAGTTTAGCACATAAGGAAGGCAGAACTAATTAGAGACAATGCATTCGCATTCCGTGAGTTAAGCTTCCATGCAACTTTTTTCAGCAACACAGTCAGTTTAGTCAGCGTATTGCAGGTAAAAGTATTCTTTTGTTTGAAGTAATTTCTACACGACGATACAGAGCGAATCGCGGGCACGTGAGATGTGTCGAAAACGCGCCGAATGACATCGTACTGCATGACTTATTTACCTCCAAACATAGTGGTCGTCGCGAAAAAAAAAAATCTAATAAAGTTTATTCATTCATTCATTCAAATGATGTGTAGATTTTCGTTTCATTTTTTTTTTTTAAATATGAGTACATGGGGCGGCTGATGCTTCCCAACATTTAAAGGGCCACTAAAGAGAAACAATGAATTGATTTAGATTGATGAGGTGTGCTCGGAGAAGTCTTGTGTAGTTTATTTCACCACCATAGGTTTATTATTAGAGGAGAAAACGAAGTTCAAAGTTTCATTTTTAAAATTCGCGCCGAACTTTGTAATTCGTGACGTAAAAGACTTCAAAGAGCATTTAACGTATTTTGGCGCCACTGGCTCGACGAAATTTCCACAAACTCGTTATGTCAAGTCTCTGGCCCCCTCAGAGGACAATGTACTACGTATTTAACCGATTAGAAACTACGTAGGCCCAAGCAGGCGCCATCAAAAATATGTGACGTCACGGCAAATGGTGCGGGAATTCCAAGGTGGCGTTGCCACCTGTATTTTCTTTTTGCGCGTTTTCTTGCTTATTAAGCGTCTTCGCGCAGAAAGCGTGGTGTTTTTGGTATCGTGGAAGACTACTTTACTAATGCGAGAAAAATCGTTTTGCTCTTTAGTGTCCCTTTAAGGATAGCTTATGCTAAACTACGCGACGATATTTCTTGTAGAACTGATGGAAGAACAGCGTCCGTTGACCTCAGGCTGATGTACCATGAAAATTGTCTGTGAATGATTCGTAGAAATTCGAGAAGGTTTTATTCTTACTGTATGGGCGACAAACGTGCATTCAGCCAGCTAAGCAACGTAAGCAGATTTCCCGAGCTTTTACCGCCATCCTGAAAAGTCATCGAGAATTAAAGCAACCAAGGCATTGCTCAAATTCCTAAGAACAACATACTTGCACGAGCGGCTGTAGACTAACGATGCCGCATACCGCACCAGACTGCCGCTCTGCGCTGTGAAGTTATGTGTCTGTGTTCCCCTCTCTTTCTTTACTCTTCTTTAAATCTCCCTCAACCCTTCCCCCTGTGCAGGGTAGCATACCGGTTATGCCAAACTGGTTAACATCCCTGTCTTTCCTCTCTCTCGTTTTCCTTCCGTCCGAGCTTTTACCGGGCATCATAAACGTGCGCTAAAATGGTGGTCGTGGTGGTACCTTTACAAGAAGCCGTGCTAGTGAACTCGTTGCTACTTCTATTTTAACTTTCTGAGGACACCGTATTTGTTACCTTCCGTGTACCCGTGTACGTTAGAGCGCTCGTGTTATGTTTTCCTAGTAATTGTAATGAGATGATCTAACGGCTTAACTGGGACCTGGGAGACTTTTCGGAGACCTTAGAAAGAACGGCTCACCTGTGGAACATAGGTGGCGCGGACGACTACGGAAGCGCAATCACTTGCCGTAGACATGCATAGAGCTTCAAGCACGCAGCTGTTCTCCGTCGCTAACGTACCTCGTTACCCGTCGGGATCTGCTGGTGCGGTTCGCCGACGAATAATCACTTAGGTGTCGTGATTCCGTAATTGCCCCTCCACCCCCATGCTTGAACTGTTTCCTGTTGAACCAGGCTGAACCACCAACCGCGATTATTTGATCTTCGGCTCGGGTTCGTTTCGTCACCGTGGTTAAAGAACTCATGCAATGCACAGCTCAGGATATGCGTCGCTCTCAGATTGCTCGCCCGAAAAAGTAAAGCCGCCTACTTGAACTTCTCAAGTCTTAGCAACTGAGATTCCCAATTTCTTCCAGCGACAATGACAACACACATACAGGCGCGATGCGCTTAAGATCACACCTGAACGATGTAGCTCATTCATTTTTATGCGCTACCGGTTTACTTCGCACTCGATGGTGCCGTAAGTAGGCTGCTTGCTCTGGCGCCATCGAAGGCGCCATGTGTCGAAGTACTGTCGCGAAAGACAGTCACCCAGAAAGCATTCAGTAGGGTTGAGAGCTGGGCTAGTTGGTGAGATATCATTTTACCATATGGTGTAGTAGCGCAAATCCGACGGGGACAAAGAGAACAAGAAGAAACACGACACTCGCTGCACTCGCAACTAATTTTATTTCAGAAGTAGCACTTCATATATAACCCAAAACCCTAGCGACACACAAATGAACTATGAACACTGAATCATTGCCAAAAGAACCTTTTGCGCACACTCAAGCGATAGTACACGGCAGTTAAGCTTAGACACTTTAAGATGACATAACAAATAACAGCGCTGGGTAACATCAATACAAAATACATTGGCGGGAATTCACACGTGCTTGAAACAGAATTGAAACAACATGAAGGAAAGTATGACACATGCAAACACTAATTTCAATTAAAGTCCTTCGAGGAAGCTGACTTCTCGTTTACTTAACGAAACTGATGACTGACTAATGCAGCCATCTTTTCTTTTGTTAATGTGAAAGGCTTCGACAATTTCTCTGGTTAGTTGGTTCCCATGACGGAAGACTACGGTTGTGTCACTGAACAGTGGCGAGCAGCCACACTGAGGACAGTGTCCCTTTATGTGAGAATGAATGTTAGTTCCTAATGATCGCTTGTGTTCTAAAAGTCGAGTCCCTCTCAATTGTTTATTTGCGCTTACCAGTTTTACCTTCATGCACTAGTTTTGTTGCGCAGCAGGATTCACGCGACCACGTAAACTCGTGTGGGGATTGGTTACCTTCGGCATGCCTGATTGGTCCGAGTAAGCTGATTGCCAATTGGTGGAAAACAGGGGGTCTCCCCGAGGTCCGCGTCCCCGTAAATTCTGCAATACCTCAGTTAAGCAGCGACTCGGGCCCTGTTTTGAGAGAGCGGACTCGGGGCCCACAGCGCATTGCATCACCAGAGACCACTCATGCAAGCCGACGGGGTATGCCATCATTTTCTATCTTTTGTATTCGTTGCCCAGAGTGTCTTGTAAATTCAAGTTGTGTTAAAGGGGTCATGAACCACTTTTCCAAGTAATGATCTAATGGCCTCAGTATCGGAGTGTACTGCCTCCCGAATCGATTGCCGCAAAAATTTCTCGAATCCGTCAAGAATCAGCGGAGTTACGGGGGTTTGGCGCACGCTCCCAGCGCTTTCTCTCTTTTCTCGTGCCGACGAGCGCACTGGAAGCTAGACTGGGAGGGATGGCATGGGGGAAAGAAGTTACGCCAGCGCGCGTCATGAAACGCGATCGCTCTCCCGCTGTGATTCGCTTGCGCGAGTGCGGCTACCGTGTACTGAGGAGTGCGGCGCCGGCAAGTGGCGGCACCCCGCGGCAAGAAGCGCATCTGATCCGAACGCCGCTCTCGGTTTACGTCGGCTATCGGCCAATAAGCATGCTATGTCTCTTGCGACGTACAGCGGACAGACGCCCCGCCCACCGACGAGAGTGAGAACCGGCCTCTGTTTGAAAAGAGGGTGCCTGGGGAAACGGCAACTTTGCGCTCCGCTTGTGGCCATTACGCGGCGCGCACGACTGTAATATTTGGCAGAGCAGTTCATAGCCGTGTCAGCTTTCCGCAGGATGTGTTTTTTCAATCAGCCCAAGAGGTGCTTCATGACCCCTTTAAATAAATAACACCCCCCCCCCCCCATGAGTGCTCTCCGAAATCATCGTGTTGACTCCTCATCGCTTGCCTGTGCGGAGTTGCTCCCACACTTCTTTGTCTCCCTGGTCTTCCGATGCGCCTAGCTTCAAACAACCCCGACGTTTCGCTACAGTATCAGAGTGACAAAAAGCAGAATTCGTGACGTCATCTGAGCGTGAACAGTACAACGTAGACGCGCGTTCTGTGCATACTCTGGTACAAAAGCTGATGACGTTCCCGTAACTTCCTTGTCATATCACGGAAGTTTACCGCAGCCGTAATTATGCTACGTTGACGACATTGTAGCCGTCACGTTGTAGCACCAGTATTTTAAGGATATACTTCCATGACGTCAAGTTCAAGCTATGAAATGTCGCAATCCAAATGGATACAGCAGCCGTAATAAAGCTTAGATGCATAGAGGTAATATACTGACTCTAGAGGAAAAGCTGGGCCGCGAGACCTATAACCACAAGAACGCTGACATCTTGGAACGTTGTCATTCTTGCCATCACCTATCAATCCTAAAGAAGCACCTGCACAATTAAAAACTTGCGGATATTGTTTTGTGTTTATTTTGAATACTTCTACGAAAGAATACGACGGCTATTTATGAAATTTACTGCGCGCGGAAAGGAGCGTTTGCAGGCGGGTTAACTAGATGGCACCACCATATCAACACTCGCGAGTACGCGAGTGTGTGCTTGCGGCCGATTGCGCCGGTTTGCGCGTCGTGTCAAAGCCCCTGAAACGTCGTTCGCGACGTGTATCTCGTAGTTGTCATAGTGTCCCGTTGTGTGCGTCTTCTGTCGCCGCATACCACTCGACTTCACGTGACAGCCCTTTTTTTCTTTCGAGCTGGAAACTTCAGTGCATCAGTGCAAACCAGGACGGACGGCAAAGAAGAGATGAGACAAGCCCTGAATGTACGAACTAGTCGCAACCGATTTTTTTAATACTTTTTAACGGCGATAAAGCTTCGTGGGCCGTGTAACTTTAGTTTCGATTGAAGCTTTCGGGAGATGTCTCACTCACATTCGCCGCTGCATGCTGCAATCGACATTTTTCTGCTTTACGGCTCTCTGCGCTGAAGTACGGCAACAATGAGCTGAAAAAGAACGTGGATACAGGTGTCTCGCCATTGCAAGTCGAATCAGCGCGCGACCACGGCCTACGGACTTTGCTTCGAGCTGCGAATCTGTCGAGTGACCTTTGTGCCAGCGAACGGAGAAACTTTGGTAGGGAGTGCCTAGTAAAAACCATGCACAAACAGGTGGAAATTTTAACTGTTATCAACCGGACCAGCTGCACAGACAACCGTACACTAACACACGGCTTCACGCATCAAAACACAGCTGATGTTCTCTGAACAGCGCGCAGCTGGCTTAGGTTGGTAGATTAAAACTGATTACTACCGTCAAATATAGCGAGCGTCTCAGGGTCTGGCAACGCTGGCAACGATCGTTTTGTTCCATCATGGCGGAACCCATGCGGTTATAGGTTTCAATGCATGGGCCCTATGGGGAGCTTTTCCTCTAGAGTCAGTATATTAACTCTATGCTTAGATGTCGCGCTACTGTGCTCGAGGACACAATTCGATCATCATGCGCACTTACGGCCCACCACTGGAGACGCGGGCGCTGCAATCGCTGTGACGTGGAAGGTTGGATCACGTGACTTCGCTCTGGCGAAGGGAAGCGGACGGTTCAATGCGTTGTTTTTAACCGCGATTTCATGGCGTTTTCACTTTTGAACAGCATTGTTTTGCTCTCACTTCTTGTGTGTGGACCCCTGGAGACTACACAATCCGGAAAAGGGCACCAAAAGTTATCGGCGCTATGGTGCTCTTCTGCTCCGTGCCACAGTGCACTACGCGTATGCGAGGAAGCCAGGCGCCAGCTTTCACCTTCACCGCTACCTTGCTTTTTCACGAGCATGATGCCGCTGTGACCTGTCTTTTTTTTATTGTTATTTCAAGCCCATGGTGTTAAACACCGACCCCGAATATTCACATAAAAGCAAGACATTCCGGCTCCCGCACGGGAGCCTTGTTCACATTTAAAAATGAATACGCAAACAGTCTGCTTATGTATGTTTTAAAATATGACGTAGGAAACGTGCGGAATGATGTGGAAAGTTGCCGTCATGACGATTAAGCGTGTGCGCCGACCCCAGTCTATTTCGTGGCCAGTTGCTTCTGCGTGTTCGGCCAGCGCGTTCGATGAAACCTTTCTTACGTTACACGCCGCTGCTTGAGTCTTTGGTAAAAACTTCCCTGTCTTGCTGACGTAATTTCCACCACAGGCTGCCCACCCCCACCCCCACCCGTGTCCATTTTAATTGTCCTTATGTGTTTTCCCAACCACACGGGTTTCTATCAGGCTCTTCAACTTCAGCCCATGAGGTTCCTTGCTTATAGATTATTTCTGTAGAATGAGCCCATAGCCAGTGTCGCTTGTTCTTCTCTATGTTGTTTTACGCTACAGGCGAAAACGTGGCCAGCTCCAAATACTGATTCACCTTCTAACAGCAGCCGCGAAGTGTCATACTGCCTATCAATGAAGCTGTAAATGCTGGACGCTGGTATTTTCACTTAAACATAAATTACCCTTTATACCACTGTAGAAATTACACATTGCACCACGCTCACTCCAGTGCGCAAAGTAATGCGGCCGGCACGCGATTTATTTGCTGTCGCAATCGAGCCAGATCGGGACCGTACTTTACAGCGAAAGGTGTTATGAGATCATTTCAACGGCCGTTTTTGGCGCCGTAGTTCTCCGCCGCCGCTGCCGCCGCCGCCACCACCGGTGTCCGTAACCACTATCGCACGAAATAAGAAAAAAAAGGAAATAAGAAAAAAAATTCCAGGATGGAACGAGGTTCGAACCTGGACCCTCTGCGTGGGAGCCCAGTGTTCTACCTCAGGGCCATGCCGATGCTTGAAAGTGCGTTGCAAAAAGACCCTATACGGGAAGGAACCACATTAACATATGAAATGTAGTGTGGTAGAAGAGTAAAATAACAACCAAGCGTCACACAATGCAAATTGCGCAACGAGTGGGTTGTTGAGTGCTTCCAACCCATTACAAAGGCCTCTGCGATAATTCTTCATCGTCATCAGCCACAGCATCAACAAAGTGCACATAATGCCTTACAGGTGTTAAGCGACTACCACGGTTCTCCGCAGAATGAATAAAAATTGCATAGTGGCTGCTTCCTTACTTCATAAAAATTATGATGATTTATAGCGTAGTGGGTTCCTCGCAAATGCTATTTTTTGCCAAGGAAGCCCATAAGGCTCCCATGATCCATTTCCTCAGGCTCTCAATAAAGTTATTTCCCTCTCTCTCTCGCTCTCCGTTTCTCCGGTTAAAGGGGTCATGAAGAACCCCTTGGACTGATTGAAAAAACACATCCTGCGGAAAGCTGACACGGCTATGAACTGCTCTGCCAAATATTACAGTCGTGCGCGCCGCGTAATGGCCACAAGCGGAGCGCGAAGTTGCCGTTTCCCCAGGCACCCTCTTTTCAAACAGAGGCCGGTTCTCACTCTCGTCGGTGGGCTGGGCGTCTGTCCGCTGTACGTCGCAAGAGACATAGCATGCTTATTGGCCGACAGCCGACGTAAATCGAGAGCGGCGTTCGGATCAGATGCGCTTCTTGCCGCGGGGTGCCGCCACTTGCCGGCGCCGCACTCCTCAGTACACGGTAGCCGCACTCGCGCAAGCGAATCACAGCGGGAGAGCGATCGCGTTTCATGACGCGCGCTGGCGTAACTTCTTTCCCCCATGCCATCCCTCCCTGTCTAGCTTCCAGTGCGCTCGTCGGCACGAGAAAAGAGAGAAAGCGCTGGGAGCGTGCGCCAAACCCCCGTAACTCCGCTGATTCTTGACGGATTCGAGAAATTTTTGCGCCAATCGATTCGGGAGGCAGTACACTCCGATAGTGAGGCCATTAAATCATTACTTGGAAAAGTGGTTCATGACCCCTTTAACGTATGTTATAAATCGTGGTGGGACAGTTAATTAACGACCGGGCGTCACACAATATGAATTACGTAACTAATGGATCGTTTAAAGCTTCCAACCCATTACAAAGGGCTCAGTCATAATTCTTCATCGTCATCAACCGTCGCATCAACAAAATGCGCATAATGCCATACAGATGGTACCTCGCTTCTCTGCAGGATGGCGAATAATGTTGTGGTGGGTGCTTCCCAACTTCCCAAAATTATGATTTGTGGCGTAGTGGGTACGTTGCTAATGTACTTGTGTTAGTAGCCACAAGAGAGTTAATAACGTGCCCTAGAAATGTCGTTCTTCGAGCTTTCGCTGTGACTGTGCTGTGCTTTCCGCGCAGGCCTGGCGTTTTCTTTTTTCGATCGCGATGCCCCTTAGCGCAAGCTGGATAACGGAGTGAATCGTCAAAAATCTTCATCCCGATGTGGCTCAGTAGTGATCGAAAATGCACCGTGTGACAACCTTAGAAAATTGGCGCAATGAGGAGCAACAGATCGATATGAAATCCTGCCGCAGACAAACTTATGTGAAATGTTATCTAGCTAAACACTGAATGAGGCGCGCGCGTACACATGGCTCTCGTGCGTTTCTCCAATCATATGAGAAAGATTGCGGATGCATGAATCTGTAATCACGTTCGATTGCTTCCCACAAAGCGGAGAAACCGCCTTCGTCTTGCTTCATAGAGCTGTGTGCAATGAACAGGAATGTAAATTTGCACATGCTTGTTGTGTCATCCGCGGCCCGTTTTTAGATGCAAACCTACAATGAATGAAGTTGCATGGCTGCACGTATTTCTTCCAGCAAAAAGATGTTTCTTAACCACAAGCACGAGCAAAATCCTATTTTATGCTTAGTTTCAGTTCGACGCAAAGTTATTCGTTGCCTTTTACAAGAGCAACGTGTTCGGTCCCCGTGGCTTCCATATCGGTGGCTTGCATTGACGTCACCGTAGCCGCCATCTTTGTTAACAAACTGGCTGAGACGCAGGGTGAACTCTTGCTCGAACGCGCGGAGCAAGCAACGGTGACATCAGATTAGTTCCGGTGCCCCCTCCAATCCTTCGTGTTCAACCTTGGCGCAGCTGGCGAACAGAAGAAAGCGGTGAGGGCACAAAAGAACGCGCGGGTAGAGAACGACTGGGTGCCCTCCGCTGAAATGACACTCTAATGAGATAAAAATGTCACGGTGGCCACCGCGTTTGTGAACAAGCGCAGAGAACCTGTAAGTGACGTCACGTGCAAGCCATAAGTCAGGGCGTTGTCTAAAGCATACGAGGAACGTTACATTTTTTCTGAGAAGGAAAGCAGATGATTTTTAAGGGCTCGTTTATCTTTGTTAGACACAATATTAATGAGAACTAACAGACAATAATGCCAAGGAAAGTATAGGGGGACGCTATCTGTAGTATTTAGAATATAAATATGAAGAAAGTAAAGTGGACGAAAAGATGACTTGCCGTCGGCAGGGACCGAATCTGCGACCTTCGAATAACGGACGCGTTATTCGAAGGTCGCAGGTTCGGTCCCTGCCGGCGGCAAGTCATCTTTTCGTCCACTTTACTTTCTTCACATGTATATTCTAAATACTGCAGATAACACCCCCTATACTTTCCTTGGCGTTATTGACTATTAGTTCTCATTAATTTTTTCTGAGAAGTTATTTAGCATTTCGTACAGTAAGTTGCGAAGCGACAGCAGTATTTTACTGATTTCATTGAAGTGAAGTACAACAATAATAATAATAAAGGAGACGCGACAGCGGCGGCGGGCTGAGCAAGAGAGGCCTGGTGGGGCAATCCAACCTTGCACGTCCCAGGGATGCCTCCGCATGGCGGCGCCACGGTATGTCCTCGCGACCAATGCTTAGTTAACACTAAACCTCCTTGGTTAACACTGATGCCCAGTCCACCACTACGGCGTGTGTCATAGTTATAGTGTAGTTCTAGCACGTAAAAGCACCGAATTTATCATAATCCGAACAAGAGATCCAACGACCATTGACATGGGTCAGCTTATTAACTTAAAAGGAACGAGCAGTGTAACATACATACAAGTTGAGTATTCGTAACGTAAAAAACAAACGCTATAATGGCATTGAAAAAGAACCATCTGCAAACTTGATGATTACTACCGACAAACGACATCCCATGCAGGAAAATTGCACTCACTCGGCAATGAGAACCCGTGTGATGAGTTTTCCACGGTAAATTCGTCCGTTTTGCCGAACAATGCAACTAAGCTGAGAGAGCAGAAACGATAAATGTCTGCTAATCAAACTCCACGTTGACGTAGAGAGCATCATTCACAAGGAAGCCTTGGAGTTCGATGTCCTTCCAGCTCTTATTCTCCGTCCTAGGTCCCCAATTTGTACGGTTTGAGCTCGGTTTTTTCGTCACGTTGCAGCCTTTCATGCATGGCATATTAAGCCTAATGTCCTTGCTCTCATCTGTGGGGTGTGCTATGATGATCGCCGCCTTCTTAGTGAAAGGCCACTCCACGTGTTCGTCCCAGTCCCCAGCGCAGAGATACAATATAAACGACACGTTCACCTCCTCAGTCTCTCCATTTCCAGACAATGAGAATCTGCAGTCCACCCTAAACGTATAACCAGCCAGAGTGCAGCTTTCGCTTGATACCGTGCGTGCTATGATGTTTCCCTCAAGTGAATCATGCGCGGCGCACATGTCGGTGAGCTTGCACGTGGTGATAAAAAGGCCGGGCTTTGACGCTGCGCGGAAAGGCCCTGGAGCTTTTCTGAAGGACAACGGGGAGCCTCCGCGGTCCACGTTGGCCTCCCTTTCCTGAACCGCGGACAGTGCGCAGTCGAGGCTAGCGAGTTTTTCCAATAACCCGTTGGCACCGTTTACAAAACCGTCGTCACCAGTAACGTGCTCGCCCAACGACTGTTGCCGCAGGACTTGCAAATCTTCCTGGATTCGGCGTACTTCTTCGACAGCCCTTCGCACTCGCAAGTCACTCGACAAACGGCGCGGAGCGCTTTCGGTGTAGCACTGCCGGTAGTGCTCCACGGCCGCTTCACTCGCAATGGATCTGTGGCATTTCGCGCACTGCACGTCGACGCTCCGACACTGGCGCATGTGGTCTCTCAACTCGGACAGTTTGCCGGAGAATGCGGCGCACTTCCTACCGCCCACGATGCACACAACGCGAAGCTGCTCGAGGTCGGTGAGCTCGAAGCGCAGCCGGACAAGTTGGCCTTCAGTGAAAGCGCATCCGTCGAAGGGGCACTCCATTCCATCGAAGACTTCACGTTGACATTGCACGCACAAAACGTGACCGCAGGGCAACAGCGCTGTATCAGAAGGCACCCGGCCGCAGATGCTGCAGACACGGCTCGCCGGCATCGGCTGTGTGAATGCGAGGCGTCGCTGCTCCAGGAAATCGCCGAAGCCTGTCAGCGTGTACTCCCAAGAAGCCATTGTCCCGACTGATGCGTCTTTATGGAAGAACACAAACCGTCAAACCGTGAGCGAACGTGAACTCACCTACGCAGCGAGCGCAACTGACAGCGTCACAGCACAGACAGCACCGTCGAGCTAGTATCAGGTTTGGAGGGGAGACCCGCTCAAGTTTGCCCGCCGACGCCAGCGCTTGCCATTCCCCTGCCGGAAAAAGCGTACAATAGTAGTCTGTTACCACGGCTCTTCTAGTACACTGTACCACGGCCCAATCCAGGTGGCCGTGCTGTTACGACCCCTCCGCTCCCTTTGGCTCCTACCAGTCCTCCTACGCATTTTCGAAGCGCGCACTGCACGTGAAATGCCCATCGTTCCGCGATGTCACCCCGGCAGAAAGGGGCGAACTACTGCTGCGTCGTCAGCTGTCACAATGGCCATGCAAACACAAAGGGGTCGACTCCACCAGTGAAATTCTACCAATTCCCAAACAGATGGTACAAAAAAAGCAGACGACAGGCATGGATTACAGCAGTGCGCCGAAAAAATTAAGGTGGTGGTCTCACTCCGGCGGCAAGTTACACGGTTTTGGCTGACTGCCTCAGCAGTGACCATTTTTGTGAAACATATGCTACAGTTACAGCACTGTTCTTTGCGCAGCACTTTGAAGACATATTTACCTATTTCTTCAGCTTAGCAAATTCGTGTTGGACTTCTACTTTTTTGTTGTTTAGCTTTTGAAAACAGCCAGATTTAGTAACTTTCGCAGCAGACTAGTTCACTTTCGGGGCGTATGTAAAGCATAGGATTTTCCGTCTGAACCCTCAATTTGATCGATGTGCACATGCTACTTTTTAAATTATATTCATCTAAATTTGGCAATATTCTCAATATAGGGACCTACTGGCCCATTTTTGTGGAAAGCTACTGAAGTTCTGTGGCTGAATTCGCACGTAGAGAAACAAGAGTCCCCAATCTATTTCCTAAACGTAGCGTTTTTCAATAAAGCAAGCAGAAATGCGGTACGAAGCTTGTAAACTGTCTTAATTTTTCATGCTGCAAACGTCAACAAAACCGGCGTAATCTTCAAACAGCGCTGAAGTCTGAGCATCCGTAGCTGGAAATGTAGCAGTTACGGTCTCCTGATATAATTATACACACAAATCACACACAAATACGGCAGGAATACTGCGAAATCTACATTATTCATATCACTACAACGGAAATCTTCCTCTAGCGCCACCTAGACGGTCAAAACGAAAGCGTTGAATTTGAAAGTTCCCTGTCTCTCCGAGTGTGGCATGCAAAAGCATTTACATGCAAGCATTGCTCACGGGAAGACGACAAATGAGGCTGTAAAGGGTGATATGGGATGGGCAGGTTTTGAGGCGAGGGAGGCTCAGAGCGAAATAAGGTTCGAAGAAAGGCTAAGGAATATGAAGGAGAGTATAGATGGGCAGAGAAGGTTTTCAGGTATTTGTATAGAAAAAGCGTTGACACGCAGTGGAGAAAAAGAAGTAGGAGGCTCACCAGTAATATACCGCTAGCAGTGCGGGCGATATGGCAACAAGGAGCATTAAGCGGAAGGTCAGAGAGGCGGAGAGGACTTATTGGATGGCAGCGATGGAAAAGAAGCCGGCTCTGAGTAACTACCGAAAGGGAAAAAAAAACGAAATAAGGAGGGAAAGGTTTTATGATAATTCAAGGGGAAGCGCTTTACTGTTTGAAGCAAGGTCGGGCTGCCTTAGAACGCGTAGTTATAAAATGAGATTCAGTAATGAAGAAGAACAATGCACGTGCTGCGGGGAAGATAAGGAAACGGCGGAGCATGTTCTGATTGAATGTGGAGACATCCACCCAGGTGTACGTTTGGGCACGAGCCTACATGACACCTTGGGTTTTAGAGACAATGGAAAGCTGAACACACCCGCGATTGAAATAAGTAAGAGACGGTTAGAGTATTGGTGGCAGAAAGTTAGAGAGAAAGGACAAAAATAAATATTGGAAAAAAAAAATATAAGGACATTCTGCCGTAAAGGGCAGAGAACGGAGCTGACAACTTAATTTCTTTTTTCTGGAGTAAGATAGTTTTAATTGAAGTAAAGACACTAGGCAAACACTAAGAAAAAGAAGAGTAAAGGTTTTTTTTTTTTTTTTGTCGAGCCTGGTGGTACACTTGTCACCGCCCCGTTATAAAGGGGACGCTTATAGCATCCATCCATTCTCAGGGAAAAAGTAGAGAGTTTTATTGCTGGGTTCGCACCCGCGATCGCACCTGGACTGTTTTTAATACGCGTGACCCCCAAAAAATGTACTGCCGAGACTGTAGCCTCAGCTTTTGTACTCCCGTTCAACAGCTCAGAAAGAAGGTGGACCTTCCTGCAGTTGAAAATACCCTGTATTAATGGGGTGAATGTCTTCAGGCGAAAAGAAAGGCCGAATTCTCGGGACGTACCGCGTGTGTGCGTGTTTGTGGGTGCTGCGTCTGAGGTCCCTCTTGGGCAACCACGAAAAAGCGAGGGGTGTGCGGCGACAGACAAAAGAAAGCAGATGAAGTGACAGTGCACGTGCGATACCAGCGAACTGAGCACACGTGCGTGGGCGAAGTATGTTGTGAATGTCATCTCATTGTTTTTTAGGGGCGAAGCTCCTTAAGGCGGCACCCGTTCGTCCCTCGTCGTGCTCGTAGTAGTGAGTAACAAGTCTTACCCTTTGACCTCCAAGGTGGTGCCGGTGGGAGATTTCTCCTGTGCGTTGTTGAACAATAAAAAATTCGCAGCGTGCGCGTTAACTAAAAGCCGAATTCTTCTGTCTCTGTAGAAGTGTAAGTGTTAGCTAAAAGCCGACTTCTTCTGTCTCTCATTCCCATTAGCAGCCATTGTTTACCTCCAAGGTAGTGCCTGGTGAGATTTCTCCTGTGCGTGATTAAACAATAAAAATTTTGTTCAAACGCCGTT
>NC_051185.1:34342832-34380634 GCF_013339695.2 Rhipicephalus sanguineus
CTGAAAACCCTGATTCGCTTAGAAACTCCTGTGATTGGAAGTTAAGCGCAATGTAGACAGCTCAAATATAGACCGAACATCGATTCTTAGCCAATCAATGAACAACGCACGTGGGCCAATGCATACAGGCGAACTTACAAATATCCATCTATAAGTAGCCCGCAAATGAGATGCGCGAACGTCGAATGGAAGAATGATAATGTTGAGTTTGCCACTAGTACTATAAGAAAGTTGCCGCGCAGTCAGGGGCGTAGGCAGAAATTTTTTTCGGGGGGGGGGGGGGTCACCTCTTTGATTTGAAGTGGGGGCCGGGTAGGCTGATGTGGTCAAGTGTCATTTTGGGCTCTCTATGCCATAGCAAAAACGAATTTCGGAGGCGGGCACGGGCCCGGTGTGCCCCCCCCCCCTCCACCCCTGGCTACGCGACTGCACGCAGTTGCCGCGAGCAACTGCGCGATGAACCGCAGCGTTATGCCGTGGCGGCATACGACGCGACGATAGTGGCGCAAGACGGGACTGCAGCGCCGCTAGTTCTCGCGACCGCCGTTCGGACCACCCTCCTCCGCTGGAGGAAATACGGAACTTTGAAACTGAGTTTGTTCTAGTAACGTTGACAGAGACCATGTGAAAGTCAGAAAGAAAGCGAATGAAACTTTATTGAAAGGACAAGGGGATCTTAGATCATCTATGCCTGGGGTCCTACGTCCAGGGCTCCACTGGCCTTGGCCGCCCGCAGGACTCGATGCAAGAGCGCGAGCTGCACTCCCGGGTTGCAGCTTATTTTAATAAGCAAAAATCGCAACACCGAAACCGAAACCCAACCGAGTGTACTGTCTACGTATGACGTAGATGTTGTTACGAACGAACCGGAAGTCGCGCAAGGCATGCCGGTCACGCCGGCGCGGAGTATGAAAACTGTGACAGCCGGGACGAGCAGGCGCATAGTGGAGAGGTGAGCACGCCGCGCATCAGCTGTAATGTCACTGACAGTGCGGCGTCTGATACTGACAGTGTATCGGCCAGCACAGCAGACGCTCGCTGTAGTGGCCGAAGTTAGCGGTGCCCTCGGCTGCGTCACTTCCGCCGCCTTCCCAATACTGACGTCACAGACGCAATGTTGCCAATAATTGTGGGAAGCCAGGAGGGCGTTTGCAGACAATCTTTAAAATTCATTTGCAAACAATCTGCGCATGTCTCAAGCCTGTAATTTGGCATAAATGACGGAAACGTGCAGAGGAACGTACCCAGCGAATTTCATTGAGATCCATCGATTTCAAAAAATCGCCGGTGTTGGCCTTTAACCCATAATGAGCTGCTTTCGTGCGTTCAAGAATGCATGGACATTCATGATGAATTGAAATTGATAAATACCGTGTGCGTATTGTTGCAAGGGTTTCGTGAGTTTCTATTTTCACGCCATATTTTCTGAATGTCACGGAAATATTTTTCTTCAAAAATAAGAAAATCGCATGGGTGCATGCATTGCGGCCATTCTTAACGGTCTGTATCTTGCCCGCGCAAACAGAACATTGGGAAGCTTTTTCGCGGGGCGCGTTGAGATGGCGCCACACAATGGGGTCTCAGGGGCTCGCGCGGCGCTCATTCTGAAATTCGCGCGCAAAGAAAGGTCTACCTGAAAGCTTTGTATGCATGACATTCTCCCCCGGTGATTTATAAACGCGTTGCCATGGGCCTCTTAGCCCTGTCAGTGCATTTATTTTGCCGATTCGTGTATTGTGATTGAGTACACGTATAACCTCGGTGCTGTGTATGTTGCCGAGTACCCTTTAGCGGCCTTGTCGGTGGCTGCGCCTCGAAATGGGCCAAGAATGTTTTCTCCCGAATTGCAAGACTTGTGCGGAGCGTGTGTCGCTTTTCAAGGCTCCGCGTGAAGCAGAGCGCTTAGATTAGTGGCGACGGGCGATTCCGAGAGAAGACTGAGTTTTGGAGCCGACTGACCATGTGTGCGCGAAGCATTTCCCGGAAGAAGCGATCTCTGCAACATATCATGCAGAGTACAAGGAAAACGGCCTGTTGCACGCCCGAAAGAAACCTACACTCTCTTCGGATGCTGTGCCTAGCATTTTCCACGACCGTGCAGCAAAGAACCAGGAAACCACCGCGAAAACGGCAGGCTCTACTGCCGACTTCTCGGATACGACGGGGGCCGAAAGGTTCAACTGCTTCGGAAGTGCCTTACACGACCGCTGAATGTACGCAAACCTATTGCACGTAGAGACAGCGACTCCAGGGCATGGCGATGCTGAATCAACGGGCACGCAACGCAAGAGGCCGCGCTTCTACTTCTGCAGCGACGCGCCTCCTCCACGTGAAGAACGGGAGGCTTCTGAACACAACAATTATAGTGTGAGTGGCCTGTGTACCTCACGTCGTCATCATGCCGAAAGGTAATTTCTTGTTTGAAATTCAGATCCCGGTTTCTGAGTTGCCTCATCTATGCCTGCAAGAACCTAGAAACAATAAATGTGTAAAATAATCAGTGAACAGGCGGTTCGTGATACATTGGTTGAAACTCGTCTGACGAAGCTTTTTTTCGTTCAGTTTGCTAAGCAACTAGAGTGCAACAGCGATATCCGCACGCAGACACTCACACACACACACACACATACAGAAACACGCAGGCACACAAATGCACACAGATACGCACACACGCACGCACATGCCCTCACACAAACGCACACACGCATGCACTCACACACACGCTCACACACAGGCGTGCGCAGGCACACAGGCAATACACACACTCGCACACACATGCACGCGCACGCACACAAATTCACACACGCACATGCACACAGGCGCGCACACATACGCACGCACGCAAATGCACAGACACGCGTGCACGTTCACAAATGCACACACACGCACACACATGCTTCCACACGTACGCTGACGAGCACGTACACATGCACTCACACGCATGCACACATGCGCGCACGCACACACACGCGAGCACACACTCGCAATACACACGCGCGCACACACACCAGCACGCACGCAATACACATGCACACACATGCACGCGCACGCGCACAGATGCATACACACACACACACGCACGCATGCACTCACGCACACGACACACACACACGCGCGCGCACGCACACACGCAATACACACACACGCACACAGATGCACGCGTTCGAACACAAAGGCATACACAGGCACGTACGCAAATGCACACACGCACATGCACGCAGACGCGCACACATACGCACGCAAATGCACACACATGCGCGCACTCACACACGCACACACATACCGCATACACACCCTCACACACGCGCGGGCACACGCACGCACGCTATCGCCTTCCTTATCGCTAGCGTGCCTTAGCTCTTCGGTGGAGAATGCCGCAAGGTAGGGCAAACCGCAAACGCCCTCGAGCTGCTATCCTTCGAGCTGCTGTCCTTATTGCAACTACCTCGAATTTTCACTCACGGCCAACGCTGCTTTTTTGCTCAGATGCGACCGCTCTCGAGACCAACGTTTGCTGCCGTCGGAACATTTATATGACAAGAACGCGGTTGGGAAATATTCTTCACATAGAATTAGAAAATCAATTTAGTTACTGCAGAATCCCAGTGTACTAACTTATTCACATCTATGTACACAAGTATAGCGAGCGTAATAAACCAGCGAGTATCCGCAGAAATAACCTACTACGCGCGGATCGGCGCCTTTCCCCAATGAGCCCCATCTGTTAGCGCCACCTGTCGCAGCCAAATAGAAACAGCCAAGGCGGTGAACACAATCCGGACGCGCCGCCGGCGCAGAGTCATCACTAACGTATTCTTACACCGTGGTGTAGAGACAATAAGCCATTTCTGCCATTTTCGTCGCGTCATTCTTAGCTCGTAAGGAGGGGTATAGCGAAACTACTGTAAGGAACGCGCTCGACGCTCTTTCTATCACAAGGTGTCAGAGCAGTTTCGCGCTCAGGCCGAGCGCTTGAAAAATGCTGGGTACCCCACAACCAGTGATCACTTCAATGGCCAAAGGTCTTAAAGCCTTCAACGTGGCCGCCTGAACCCGCTGACAAAAGTGCCACAAAATGAGGGGGGAAGAAAGAAAAGTGCGCTGTGGTATCATATGCACGCGGTGTGCCGCACAGGCTTAAGAAGATTGGAATCACCCTAAACGTCAAGGTCGTGTTCACAGCGCCAAACAGGACTATCCAGTCTGTGCACAGCCAGCTACCGGAAAGCCAAGGAAGCTGGGTGTACGACAAAGAACAGGCATAGCTATGTTGAGGGCGCCACCAATGTGGTGAATGCGCTACCGCTAACGTGCAGGAGGAAGTAAACACGGGCCAGACAGGTCAATGTATGAACGACAGCTTGCGCGAGCACGCAACAATGTGCGCAATAGCGCGATGTGGGCCATCTTAGCTCCACTGCAAAAACTGTGGTTCAATGCCGCAGTATCGCCAATGCTTCGTCGTGGCAAGGAGCGCCAAGCAAATGACACGTGAGGTAATACAAGATGTGAATATCGCTAAATGGGGGACATCTGCGTAAGTGCAACATCAGTAGGTCTAACAAAAAAGAAATCAATTATCTTAATCACAATTCATGAAGGGACATGGCGAAAAGGCCAGTAAATATCTCCTCTTAATCTTTTCGTTTTTAGCCGGCTTTCACTTTGCCGTGTTCATCGTTTTCGACGTGAAATGTGACAACTGTGGTTGCACGGGCTTTTCACCAGTCCCATATATATGAGTGCGACGCTTTGAAAATAAATCTGTTGGAAGTTAGCACCTGTATTCGTTTGGTGTTAGTCCTTTTTGTCTCGTGTTTGCGCTAGAAACAGCAATGGACATCCAACATGCCCAAATCTACGTGATTCCACTGATCAAGCTGACCATGGCAAATATTTTGGATGCGCTTTTGGATTTCGGGTTTCCTTGTCGGCGATCCATGTCGTTTTATTTGTCTCACATGTTCCTGGCAAACCAGTCGTGCGCGTCGCCGTCCGTGCACTAGTGGGCGCGGAGGCACTTCACGTAGACAGTCGGAACCAAATTGCTCATCGAAACTATCACGCTATCGAAACTGGCTCGCACGCGCCCTGTATGCGCGGAGCCTGCGGCGTGGCGGGGTCGTGCGGGCGTTCGAAAACACGCGCGCGATCCAGTCACGTGACGTCAAAACAAAAAACCAATAGCGTGCCAGCGCTCCCGGCGCGAGCCGCTTAGCGCCGCTGGCTCCCTTCTCGCTGTCTCTTTTTACTCTCTTTCGTGCGCTGCTCCGCCAGCAATTCATAATACGTTCCCGGGTCGGAGCTGGCACAACCCTGTGACAGTAAAAGCGAAACAAAACGCTGCAGTAAAGAAACGCAATGGAATTGGAGGTTACAGTAAATATGAGATTTAAAACAGTATCAGCGCGAAAGCCAACGAATTCAGCTGTGTGATGGAAATCACAGGTCTTATTTTACTCGGAAATTACTGTACTCGGAAGAGGTTTGAAATAATTTCTCGGAAGGATCTCTTGATAGATCTGTCTAAATCAAAGTCTCACTAGCGCATTACAGGTTGCTTGTGATCACCAGTTCTTTTGTCGTCGTATGCTGCTATGTTTTATCCAACTGCGACAATGTAGAAGCGTGGTTGCAACATCGAAATTTTGAATGAGCATGAAACGAGGAAGGGTCGAGTACACTCTTCAAAAAAGGGAGTCATGTCTACCTGACTCTCCTTGTGGCAGCCGAGGACCATCTTTTTTTTTCCTTAAGGTAACCGCAGTACCCTGGTCGGTGCTGCTGCATGAAATATATGATTCCCTTGCTCCAAGGGACTCAGTCATGAACATGCATATAAAGGGTGATTTTTTAAAATGAAAGCTGTACTGGCTACGACCAAGATATAGTTAGCTGGTTTGGAGGTTGTGTGCATAAAATGATATACCGAAAACTATCGGTTGAAAATATATCGAATGCGATCGTATAATGCGGCAGTACACATGAATTATGCGATGACTTCAGTTAAATAATTGCTGAAATAGCGCGTTTCAAACGTCTACAAATATGCAGGGTTCTGAAAAATTTGAAGGCTTGCCCTTCAAGCGAAACATGGATAGTTATGACAACGTTGGAGAATGAGAGCGCTCACAAACTTACGATATTTTAACGTTTCCAAGTGAGGCTCGTAGATTCCTACGACTGCATCTACTGCAGGAAACATTCGCGTACAAGTGAAATGAGCATTCCTGGTGTTGAAGGGGTGCACTTTGGCGCAAAATATGAAAGGAACACACTAGTAAAAGTAGGAGAAAGCAGAACGGTCTGGGTCAGTAAGGTCGGCTTTCACCTACTTTTTACTCGTGCCTTTCTTCCATAGTTTGAGCTAAATGTGCCCGTCGATTCTAAAGAACTCGCCCAGCAACAAGTCTTACTCTTGCATGGAGTTGCACGCGCAGGCGATCGGAACAGATCTAGCTCGTGGTCCGTGAAAACATGTGCCGCAAAGCAGTCATGAAGGCCCAACCGCATGCACGCGAATTTTGAGAGACGGCGACGAGCGACAGCGACAAACGGGCTCCGTCGCGCTGTCGCGTCGCGACTGGAGCACCCACATGTTCGGGACAAAGTGTCATGGTTGCTCGGTTGAAAACTACTGCGTGCGCGCACCTACATTGCGAAAAAGAATTGCATAGTAGATGAATGGCAACATGCGCCATTTATTATTGTCTTGTGTGAGATAAGGAAGCCATGAAAGCGTTTAGTGACCTTGTTTTTTCGCAGCCTTTTGTTTACTCGCGACAGTAGTATTTGCTGTGCACTCGAGGGGGCGCCCGGAAGCGTACGCTACTAGGTCGCACTATGCAAGCTGCGTTGTCTTAGGGTTATTGCACGAAGCGCAATGCGACAACGTTTCCTCTTGCTGTCATGGTACGTTTATGAAAAGCCGCAGTGCCTCACATAGCTGCCTCGCAAAGACAAGGGATACCTCACACGACGACGATGTTGACACGGCAGCAAGCGACCACCAGTGCAACATGCTACCACCGAAACATGCAAACTAACCGTTGATGTGGTCGGGCGTTACCCATCGGACCTGGAGCAGCCAGGCCTTAGGGAGAAGTAGTGCTCAGGAGCTGGAGCTGATTGCAAGGACGTTTATTTACATGACTATTTGGTAGCGTGTTTGCGGAGCTTCTCGACGCTCGCGCTATAAAGCCTTGGTCTTCCCAAGGTTCCCTGTAGGAGAAAACCATTGAGTTCAGGACAGTCCAATCAACAAGTTGTCTTCATCTCCGCCTCCAAAGGGGAAAGGTCAAGCACCGCCTCCTTCCCACCCAAGGAAAGAGAGAAGCGGCGCACCCGGCTCGACGGACGACGCGCGGTAAGTCAAACCGAAGACACAATAGGGCACCATACACATAGTGAAAGGATCGCGGCGGCGCTAATGCCTGAAAACTGGCCGTGTTGTCAGGTGCAGTCTCTCCTTGCCTCGATAGCGGCGCGGCTCTGCAGGTCCTGGCCAGGTCACCAAACCATAAAATAAAGGCACCGCGTAGTGTGACAGATGTTCCCGATTAGGAACCTGAGGTGCTTGGCTAATTGTCCGGTGCATCTCGCAGAATGCTGAACAAAGTAGTACACAAGTGACTGCTTTTTCAGAGCAGCCATGATGGCAAGCAGCTCAATTCCAGGCCATAAAACCGTCAAAATCGGCGGGGTGTGTCCAAGGCGATTGACATGGAGAATTTACAACTTCTAGGGGTTCAGGACACGACTGCCGTGTTGTCGCCGTATCAGGTGTTCTTCGGGGAATGTTGACAATGAAGAAAGCAGGGCAGAGGCCGTCAAATCATTCCCACGAACCAGCGACGCCAAGCCGTGAAATCCGATCATAACAGCCCGGCCGCCGACCCAGGAGGTCTCGAAGGGTATGCAGCACCAAAGCACCCCGGGGAGGCCGCTGACCTGCCACCTTTTTTTCGTTCTCACGTAGGTTGAGCCTCAGCTTTGGAGCTGAGAAACGACTTGCAAGGGCCGGAAATGAACCAGCCAAACTCAAGCCACAACAAACAGAGAGCACCCAACGGACATTGACATAGGCTAGGTTGCATTCTCTAATCAAAACTTCCTCGAAAATTACACTTACGGTCTCGCTCGTGAAAGTCACGGATCAAATAACAAAACCCATAAGCAACACAGACCCATTAACATGAACAAAATCAATAGCCCAACGTTTTTGTATTATTTCCAGAGAAAGCCACATCCTCTGAGGCATGCAGGTGCTACGAGCAATACAAAAACGAAAGGAAGTGATTCATAAAATAGGCTAAATGCATGTTATGAACAGAAAACGCGAAAAAAAACGTATGTAAAGTTACTTTGGTGTTAAAGTGGATAGGCACGGCTGAGACCAGCAGCGTTTCTGATATCTTGCCCAACATCGTGGTCCAAAGAACACGCCTCACCTTTTGCGACATGGTAAATATTGCTCATCAGAGTTTTGCCTACGGCAGGCAATCGCCCTGGAACATCGCTGAGATAGCTGAAACACTCCTTCTAGCTGAAGGAAAAGACATCAGTGCCTACTAGATAGGTGGTTGCGTAACCTTGATTGCCCTAAAAAAGAAGGTCCATAATTCGGAAGCCGAACGACGCGTACTTAGAGCCGAATGTAGGGACAAGGACCGGCCCTGTGGTCTCGTAAGGCACTGAAAGCAAGGAAAACAGAGTAGCCGGCAAACAGGCATTCCAGCCTGTCAGGCTGACAGCACATAACCCTTCTGAATGAGGCAACACTATGCCGGACTCCCGTTTTTCCTGGAGCCTCGCTACGGGGGTTCCTAGTGACTTGAAAAGTTCGTCGCCAGCGCATTCGTCGCGACTATCGACTTGTGGGTCAGCAGCGTTTAACCCTTCCCAAATCGCGCAGCTCTTCATCTCAGGCGAGGACTCTCAAGCTATCGGACGCGTCAAAGCTGCAGCCGTATAGTCACCAAAACAAAAGCCCTTTTTCTCAAACGCATATCCGAGTCGTTATAAGAGGGATAATGCTTGGGCAGGTTTTGTGACACGGCAGCATCCGTTGCGAGCACTCCGAATGGTCCCTCAATCTCCAAGCGGCTATCAACCTGTGGACCAGCTAGTTGAACAATACCAACATACCATGCGCGCTTCTTTGATCTCGGCTGCGCTTGGCTCTGTAGGCGTGGGCCTTGTGTGCACCCTGAGGTGCCCAGGTATGCATGCCGAGCTCTACTACGTCCGCCAGGCTCGCCTGCCCATTCACCAAACCTACTGCACCACCTGCTGCTGGTTTACGCGACTTTCAGGCGTTCACTCAACACTTTCAGTGAATGGCTCAATCTTTTACTAGTATCAGTTATCCAGGACCTGCTTCTGCGCATTCCCTGTTGAAATATTTACCACACGGCACCAGCAATGCATGCGACGTTCACCTATCGCCGCCATTGGATGACGAAATAAAGGACGCGTTATACGCAATGAAAAAGGGTTGGGGCCCCGGGCCTGACGGACATCCTGCTGAGTTTTGCGTACAGTTCTGGCCTATCGTTGGCCCATTTATGTCACGCGTCATTCGTTAATGTTTCCAAGATCTTACCCTCCCGAACTCTTTCTACAGAAGCCGTAATACACTATTTCCCACTAAAGACCCATTGTCCACGCGACCGGAAATTTGGCGCCATATTACCCTTCACAATGTAGATTACAAACTCTTGGCCAACATCCTGGTGCGCCGAATCAGTCTGTCTCTTGCATCAGTAATCGCTCCCCGCCAGTTTTGTTCCATTCCGGGGCGAGAAATTCACACCAATACATTGTTACGCGCGACATCATCCACTACACCACTGGACGATGTACCAAGGGCTGCATGGTTTCCTTAGATGAGGAAAAAGCTTTTGATTTCAATCAGCATGACTGCTTACTAAATGTTTTACATGCATTCGATTTCCCGGACAATTTCATTCACCTCATTCGCGCCATGTATACCAATTCTGAAAGTATCCTTTACCTAGAGTCTCCTGAGATTCGCCCCTTTCAATTCACGCGAGGGTTCCGTGAGGCATGTTGATCTGTCAGTTCTATTTGTCCTTGCATTAGAACCTTTCTTAAGGGCCTTTGAACGTGACCCACAGATTCGACGCTTACCCCTACCTGGTGATACGCAAGGAAAGGTCACTGCATATACTGATGATATTACCCTATATGTCCATAATGAACAGTCGCTGGAGGATGCTGTTTATACTTTTCATCATTCGGGCATGATCCCAGGTGCAAGGTTAAATTTTTTTAAAGCGAAGATGTCTTTATTGGCAATCCCAGCGGTCATGTCAGTGTCACATCGCCTTCAGAATCGTCTCTTACCACTGCGATCATCGGCGTCACTTTCAATGCATTCGGTCTACATGACAACACCTGGCCATTCGTTCTACAAACTCTCGAAAATGATGTCACAGTTGCCAAACATTGTGATATCTGCTCTTGCAAAGTGGGTACTTATCTTAGTCGGTTTATCTAGGAAAGTTTTGCTACATTTGCCTTACTGTCAAACCTTTGCTTCGCGACTCAAGGAAAGTACAAAGTTGCATCAATTAGTTTTTCTGGTCTGGTGGCACAGAATTATTATCTCGTCCGACGTTAGCTCAACCGCGAGACCGTGGCGGCTTTGTGTTCCCCGATGTTTCTTCCACCGCTTCTATCTTGTGCCTACGCACTTTATTGAGAATACTAAGTACTGACGGTACGCTCGCACAGACCCTGGCTTGTTACCACCTTGGGCCATTACTACGTGTCTTGATGCCGGCTAACCTTATAAACCGCAATCCCCAGTCAACTCAACTACCGTTTTTGTATGAGCCCTTCTGGCGTTTCACGGGTCTAGAGTCTACGTGCCAAGAGATAGAGGACCCCGAAGCTAGTGTGGTGGACACAATGGCCGCCTTTCTGTTGCCCGTGCTTCTCCAGCATCGTCAATCTACAATGAACCGCCAATGAAACGAATAACTGTAGCGGCGTCGCCAGGCCATCTCCGTGATGTTGTTTGGCGGTTGGCCTGGGCCTTACTCTCCGCTCGAGATCGGTCGCAGCGTTGGCAAGTGGTGCGCGTCTCCACGTGCCGCAACTGCACTACGGTTGGAACCGACCGTCATGCAACCCTTGCATGCGCAGTAGCACGCGCCTTATGGCGCACTGTTCATGCAGGTTTCCGCGGACAGTGTGCGACCACTCGTGGCCGACGGCCGTTTTCCGCGCGGGAAGTCCTCCGCGCATTTAATAGTTCAGCTTTTGGTGAAAACAGATGCGAGGCCGTGGCGGGAAATTGCCGCAGGCATGCTTTGTGGCCGATATTGAGCAGAATGAGACATGAGATCCTCGCTTTCCTCTCTAAGGAGCTCTTCTTCCTAGGCGAGCGCGAGTTTCTGTGGCATCGGTCGTGCCCCTTTGTCGACGTCGAACACGAAAGGGTACAACTTACTTTTGGACCGACGTGATGCTAGACAGCACCCGTCGAGTCGTTGTTGATGCTCTTGTGTGCCTCCCCTCCCGATCTGTGTTTATCACTTTCGTCTGTAACCCATTGTGTTTCATGGTATCCCACTGAGTTCTTTTGTACTCCATGTCACATCGTAGTCATGTATATTATAGTAATGATGTGTGCAGTACAAGACAGTGATGTTTGACGTGGTACATAGCTGTGCCGATGTGTATGTACCCCTAATTACCGAAATGTTGTCAAGTTCTTGTTATTTTACGTTATGTAAAAAACCTTTTTCTAAAGAGTTATATTAACCTGTCGTTGTATCTGGGCTCTCAAAACAGAAATAAAGAGCATAACCACACGTTTTTTTTTCTTTCATGTAGGCCTGCTCACTCGGTAACAAGTTATCCCGGTCGAACGAGGCAAGTCATGGCAAAGAACACTGAACGCTACATTATAGGCTTCATAAAAAACGTAGTAGTATAAAAGCAGGCTTTAAACAGTTTGAAATGGGCACGGAAATAAAATGTTCAAAAGTGCTTTACAGAAAAACTTGAGCCATGATATTAAGTTGTTGCCCTCTCAAGACGCACGTCTAACCAAAATAAATTAAAGGAATTTTGGTAACGTAGAATAACTTAATAATGATCTCCCGGCATTTTTGTTGATCAGACGTAAAAATACTTCAATGAAACTCGCAAGGTTTGCAGTAGTGATTACTCTGGGTGCGTTTGATGCGATGTAGGAGATGGCACGTCTTTGGCTCCAGCAGTAGTGTGCCGTGTTCACTGCATGTGCTAGTGCAGCACACCGCACTTTGAATCGTCCACTATTTACAGTGTCCTACGGTAGAGTACCCATATTTCTCTGAATCGTTTGTAAGTCAAGCCCCCCTTTTTCTCCTCCGGTAAAGTTCTCAAACTGATTGACTTCTCCTGCTAAATAGATTGCGCTTGCCTTCAACTGCGATAGCTTTACAGATACCCGCATGCAGCTCTTCCATAGTAAGGCACATATTAAGCTACAGTCGAAAACCGCGATAAGGAATTCCCGAGAGAACGAAATATCGGAGCACCGTCGAACGCCCATAGGAGTCAATGCATTTCGTAACTCGCGACTACAAAATATATGCATACTGCAGTCCCTCATTAACGAAATTTTTGAAACATGAGTGCGCAAATAATCTACTCTCGCAACATAACGTACATTCGAAAACTGCTGAAATGCATTTATGCTACACTTAAATTGTGCTAAACTATCGCTACAGCGCACTCGAGAAACAGCCGCCATCATTGTTTACAAAAAAAAAACATAAAGCTGGCAACAATGATGATGTTGATGGCTTGCCGAAACACCTGCTCGTTATCGAGGACTACGTAGCCAAAACCACATGTCTCATGGAGTTTCGTTTGTACGCTTGGCTCTGTGCTTCGCTTTGTCGGCTTTGTGCGCACATGGTCGCGTGTGTGGAGCCATTTGTGGAGCGTTTGCTTGGTCGCTTGGTGCAACGTGAACTGTGTGTTGCGATTGCTTCGTCCGATTTCGCTGCCTGCGAAGATGCCGCCTCCAACGAAAAAGCGCAAGTTCATCACGCTGGAAGATAAGGCTGCAATCATCAGTGAGGTGGAAAAAGGCAGGAAAAGAAATGGACATCGCCGAAGAATTCGGCGTTGCGTGCAGCTCGCTGTCCGCGATTCTGCGCTGATCCGCGCGGATCTAATGGAACTGGAAGAAGGTTTCGCCTGTAGGCGAACTTGATGACGGTACTGGTGACAGCACAGTGCCGCCGTCACTGACCAGTGCATGGGGCGAACTTCGTGCCGTGGCAAACGAGATTTCCGAGCGAGAGGCATGAAATTGCTGCATAGTAAGGCCCGCCAAAGCAAACTTACTGACTTTTGGAAATAAAATGTGTTTTTGTAAATTCCTTGTCTTTCCTGGCGGCTACTCGCGCCAACGAAATTCCGCAAGAGCGAAATTTTGTGCTTTCCCCGCCGATTTCATTATTGCGGATATGAAAGTAGCTCATTTCACGTTTTTTAGCAAACCGCGCATTCTAGACACTGATCTCAATCGCTCCCACGGCAATCGCTCCCACGGCTCCCACGGTACAGCAGGTCCACAAATGGGGCAACGCATATGAAAATAAATAGGCAACAAAACAAATAAACAGTATTATTAACAGCAGCACTGTGCTTGCCACCCAGTTGAAGCTCCGCCCCACCAAAGCACTGTCCACGAAATCGGCTTCCTGTGGCCTTCACAGTGGCACGAACACAGAGGGCCACTCTTGGTCCTCTACCAAGCATATCCGGTCGAGCACTTCTCCGAGCATGTCTCCTAAATTAAATGACGGTTCTGTAAGGTTGAGAGCTGGGCTAGTTGTGACTGATCATTATGCCTATAAGGTTAGGTAGCGCACTTTCGACGGGGACAAAAGAAACAGAAAGGACACGACACTCGCTACACTCGCAACTGAATTTATTTCAGGAAAAATACTTCAATATATTGCACCCACACCCCCGCGTGACACAGAAATGAACCAACCCTTAATATTACCTGATTAAAGACAAAATTTTGAACTGTGAAAGGATAAGTTACACGTGTGAGATAAACCGCCCTCATTCTTGCTCCTATATCCGTTTTAAGCGAGTGTACTCTTGGACGTCTTGCAATCCTAGATTGTGCGTGGTTTTTTATAGTGTACAAGCTGCTCGTGTTTCCTTTTGGTTTTTGTATCGCTTGAGTGTGCGCATAGTTTGGTCTAGATAAGAATACGGTCGTTTATCTTCACAGCACTTCCATTTTTCTTTAATCAGGTAATATTGGTTAAGTTAAGAGTCATGTTGGATACATTTGATATGGTAAGAATAACTTAACTCATATGAGGGCCAGGTAACTGTCTGCAGAGTTAATGGAAATAATTGATTGAGTTCATTGAAACCATTCTGAGCAACTGGGATCTTTGAAGCACCTGGCGGAGGAGGTCTCCTACCAGGCGCTTCTTTGTACGTGGCCTCTGATATCTGTTTTGGCAGCGCGCGAGACAATGTTAACCGAAGGAATACACCAGGCTTCTGAGAAATTGCAGCGCAAAAACACGGACGCAACGAAAACGGCAAGGACGTGGCCTGAACATGCAACGGCTTTTATTGTAAAAAAAAATTACACACACATATGTACTTGCTGTCCGACACAGACATCATCAACTACATATGGGTAGGTACGCCATGTCTTTATCTGAGAGTTGTATGTATCCCTCTCTGAGACAGGAAACACGTTCTGTTTCTAGGATTTCTCGAGTAATGAGCGTTTTTTCTCTTCTTAAGAACAGGAGTGTTTTTGGTGGGATGACCAATCCTGGCAGGTAACATACAATGGCCAGCCAGGAACCTTCAACATCTTTTGCTTTCCGTGTATTTTTGACGTTGTTGGCATGTTCCCTCAAACTATCTTTCACGCATATTTCAGTTCGGCCAGCGTCCACTTTTCCGCACTTCAATTGAGTTTCGCACACCACCCCTTGTGCGTATCCAACAAATGGCCGCCGGTGCTTTATGCTGTAGACTTCCTGCATCCCTGCCTCCGGGTCAGCCATTCTGCAGAGATTAGACAGCCTGTTCAGTGCACTGAATATGACTCACATCATGCCGGTGGGCCACCATTTCCAGGTAGCGTGAAAGCTGTGCACACACAAAGAAGAGAAAGAGATAAAACATGACTGATCCCCCAAATTAGGAATCGGTATAACACGAAAATTAAACGTCTCTTCACAGACGTAATCAGCGTTTATCATGCAAGACATTGTAATGTCACGCGAAGAACGGCAAGCAGCTGGTACCTTGCAGCGCGCTGTAAAGACGAAAGGACACACGGAAAAAACATACACAAGACGAGCGCGAACTAAGAACTGTTACAATTGTTACTTCCTTTCGCGTGAGCATCGCACTTCTTTCCGAATCGCGGCTGCTGCAGCGAGCTAGGTGACCTTCGTTGTCTCTGTAACGTGAACGAAAGTTGCGGTGAGAGCACAAGGCATGCAAACCACCGCCATCACGAGATAATGGCGCCCGCACCAGCGACTACGCCCTGTATAGGTGCGCGCTCATCGCAACGCGTGCGGCGACGACCTTTAAAGCACGTCCACAGCGCTCTTCGCGCCATCTCGCTAGTGATAACAAGAACACGAAGAAGCCACCGAGCTCTGACTACCACGAACAATTAATGGTTTCTGTAAATAGCTCGCCGTTAATATGGTGAAGAACGTACGCTCTGAGGCCGAGTAGTTTTGCGCCGCGCGCAGCGGAGCGAGGGGTCACAGGCACGACTCCTGCTACGGAGCTTTTCCTTCTGCATTTTTTCTTTGCCATCTGTTATTGTATATTTTACAACGTCAAATCCGTGACGAAAATACGTCAGTGAAGGCGTGGTGGACCTCGGCATACATCACTTTCGTGTTATAAAATGAGAAAAAATGCAAGGAGGCCGGCCGTAGCCAGAAATTTTTTTCGGGGGGGGGGCACTTGCTGAAAACCTTGACAATTTAAGAAAAACACCAATCTTTACCATTTCTTTTCGGTGAAACACCCTACTCCATCAAAATTTCGAGGGGGGTAGGCCCGTGCCCCTAGGGCCCCTCCCTTGCTACGGGCCTGCAGGGAGGCCAACCAGAATAAGTTACCACTGCTACCTTCTGCCTGTCTGGTGCGCTGGCTTCACACGTTTACGGATACGACTGTGCATTTTCTAGAGAAGGCTCTCTGTGACCGAAATGAAGAGGGGCTGGGGATACCCAACGTTGAGCAGTCTTTCAGCGTGAAACTGTGACTTCTGAAAAGTCTTCGTGTACGTGCGTGTACGTGTCTGTGTCTCTCTCTGTCTGAGTGTGTGCATGTGTGTGTTTTGCTCTGCAATTTTTTTCAGAACTATGTACCAAAAAACTCAACTCGACACTCTAATGCACCAAGGCACACTAATGCCGACGTGCGAGGGCCACTACCAGACACCTTAGACAAGGATTAGGGTCGCCTCCACGTTCTTTTTTTATTCGTCAAGAGATATTGTTTATAAGACATTCACTTAAGGCAGAAATCTTACGTTGTGCACGGCCTGAGAAAACGGGGTGCCGTTGCTCGTCAATTGATCTCGCGAACCTGGTAGTGTTCACTCAGTCGAAATGCGCGAAAAATGTGTGGTGTAAGCAGTATTGTTAAGGGAGGTCCTGCCATTCCGTACAACAATAAAAAACATATTTCGATTTTTTTAACACAAAAGTGTTTTATGCCAGGTTCCACCAAGATTTCAGTGACGTATTTCCGTCAGGAATGACGTCGAAAAATTTTAGAGGATCAGATGGCAAAGAAAAAAATAGTTCCGTCAACGGGCACCGAACCCACGACCGGTCGGTCCGCAACGAAAGATGCAGGGCACTCTATCCACTGCGCCCACGGTCACAGACTCCAGAGGCTTTACAAACGCGTCTTTTATATCTACCACTCTCGCGGTCGGCGGGGTGGTGTTGCCCTCTGGGAGCGGTAAAGTAAAGCTATTCGTCATTACTGTGGCCTCCGCGATTAGCACCTGCAACGAGTTACACGTCCGTACCATTCGGCGCGTTTTCAATAGAAGTTCAATTTAGTCAATGCCTTAACACACCGCGAGTTGGTGATCTTAGCCCAAGCGTCGTAAAAGCGTCGGCCTCGCTCATAGCATCACGCTTATCCAAACGAAAAATTCCACAGCATATCCACGGGGTGAATGATGATGAGTGGGCGAAGCTCTCCTACGGCAGGATCTTGGCGGCGGCGTCGCGCAGCTTCACGCCCAGTACATCATCAACGACGTGAGATCGGGCCGTTTTATACTAAAGGGTCGATGAGAGTCATGGCGACTTGCAGCTCACTTTAATTTTACATGTACGCTGTGAATTTTTATTGTTTAATCACGCACACGAGAAATCTCACCAGCACTACCTTGGAGGTATAGAATGGCTGCTAATGGGGAATGAGAGACAGAAGTCGGCTTTTAGCTAACACTTACACTTCTACTTCTACTAACGTTTCCTACTGGAACATGCCAATGGCTGCTAATAGGGAACGAGAGACAGAAGAAGTCGGCTTTTAGTTAACGCGCACGCTGCGAATTTTTTAGTGTTCAACAACGCACAGGAGAAATCTCCCACCGGCACCACCTTGTAGGTCAAGATCTGGTACTAGCGTTAAGACTGGTTACGCACTACGACGGGGACGAACGGCTGCCGCTTTAAGGAGCTTCGCCCCTAAAATAGCTCTGCGACGCGCGCCTGCCTCACTTGGCTGTAGCACGGCGTTCCCCGCTCAAGCGCTCGCCCCGAGAAAAATGGCGGCTGGTCTACCGGGTTGGCACGACGCGCTTTGCGTTTCCCTCTAGTCCGCCCGTGGTGTTCACTCACATTTTAACATGCTGCTAGATGGCGACCAAGTTCTGCGTCCAATATGCGACTCTCTTCTGGCTATCACACCTCGTTCTCTGATAACGCTTTCACCGTTAACTACTAGAGCGACCACAAGGGTTTGTTTAATCATTTAACTGGACGCCAGTCGTCGGGATGGAGATGTACCAACAATCATCAATGACAATGACTTTTTTTCGCATCAATACGGTGATTGATACGAAGGATTGATACGAGTGATTGATCAAAGTGGGTGCATCCACGTTAAACGGTGGTATAGCTGCCAGACATCAATATACATCGTACAAGCTCTCTTATATCAATGTACAGTAAACATTCAGTTACTTCTGTAAGGGCACGCTTTACTTTTGTGTTATTCTAATTCCTATGATGAAGAGATCAACCATCTTTTTTTATTCTTCGCCTACCGTGAGTCCTTGAGCATGCTTAAAAAAGTCGGAAATCTGCACTTCAATACCATCCTCCAAAGGCCCTTAAGGCAAATTATAACCCATAACACTACGTTGTTGACCTCTCAAGACACATTTCAAACAAACTTTATATTAAAGAGAACTTTCTTACGGATAATGACTTGACAATGTCACCTCACGAGTTTCGTAGCTTAGAAGTTAGCGATATACTTGCGTAAAACTCGCAACGTCTGTTAGAGTGATTACTGTGGCTGTGACATAATACAGTACACCACTGGACGATGCGCCCAGGGGTTACTGGTTTCCTTAGATCAGGAAAAAGCTTTTGACTTCGTTGAACATACCTATTTATTCAACGTCTTACAATCATTCGGTTTTCCTGACAAGTTCATTCGCCTCATTCGTGCTATGTACGCTAACTCCGAGAGTACCCTTTTCCTAGATTCGCGCGAGAGCCGCCCATTCCAGGTTACACGAGGAGTCCATCAGGGTTGTCCTCTTTCCCCTGTCTTATTCGTCCTTGCCTTAGAGCCCTTTTTAAAGGCTATCGAACGAGATCCACAGATTCGTGGCTTACCCCTTCCTGGCCGCACTGAAGTTAAAGTAACTGCCTATGCCGATGATATTACTCTGTACATACACAACGAACAGTCACTGCAGCACGTCCTGAATGCCTTTTCCCATTTCGGTGGGATATCCGGTGCTCGTTTAAACTTGTCAAAAAGTCAGTATTTCTTCATTGGAAACCCTGCCGGACGTATTAACATCACGTTGCCTTTGCAATGGTCCCCCACCATGGAGATACTAGGTGTCACTTATAATACTTTCGGTATACACGAAAATATCTGGGCATCTGTTATACAATCTCTAACAGAAAACATAGACGTTGCTAAGCACTTCGATTTTCCCCTTTAGAACGCCGGTACTTGTCGCAATCGGTTTACCTCGGCAAATTTTGGTACTTATGTCACACCGTCAAACCCCCGCTCCGCGTTCACAGAAAGTTCAGCGTTTAATCACCTCGTTCTTTGGTCTGGTGGTACGGAATTATTATCGCGCCCCACGTTAGCGCAACCGCGCAGCCGAGGAGGCTTCGCGTTCCCCGACGTGGCCGTTACGGCTTCCATCCTGTCCCTCCGCACTTTATTGCGCGTTTTAAATAATGATGGTACGCCTGCGCAGACACTCGCGCGTTACCACCTGGGCCCATCCCTACGTGTCCTAGTGCCCGCTGGTCCTTTCAACTGTGGTCCGCAGTCCTCTCATTTACCCGACTGTGTATCGTGCCCTCCTAGCCTTCCACCGCCGTCTAGAGACTACATGTCCCGAGATCGATGTAGCCGAAGCGAAAGTAGTGGACACAATGGCCGCCCTAGTGCAGCCTTTAGTACCCCGACACCGGCAAGCGGTAATGAGTCACCCGTGGAAGCACATGACTGCAGCGGCGTTGCCGGGTCACCTTCGTGACTTCGTTTGGCGATGGGGCTGGGGCTTGCTCCCCCACTCGAGATCGGCTGCAACGATGGCAGGTGGTACGCAGCGCCACTTGCCCGAACTGCGTCATGGTTGAGACCAACCGGCATGCGACGATCGAATGCGTGGTCGCCCGACTTTTTTGGCGTGCGGTCCATGCTGGTTTTCGTGGACAAGGTGTCCGAGGGTTCGTGTCCGGCGGGGGGTTCCCACGAGGGCACTTCGCGGCACTTTTACTAGTTGCCGGCCTGTTCAGCCTTTGGCGCAATCGCTGCGAAGCCGTCGCGGGGAATTGCCGTCGACGTGCTTTATGGCCGATATTGGGGCGCATGAGGCGTGAGATCCTCGCGTTCCTCTCTGAGGAGCTTTTCTTCTTGGGGGAGCGCGAGTTTCTGCGCCATTGGTCATGCCCTTTTGTCGGCGTTGAGCGTGATCGAGTTCAACTTATTTTTCGGCCGACATGGTGCTAGGCCGCACCGTCGGTTCGGAGTTTATGTGCTTGTCTTCTCGACCTTTTGATCTGTGTTCGCCACCTTGATATCTCATGTCCTAGTGAATCTACCACCACGGTGATGTACACGATGGAAGAGAATGGTCACCCCGCCCATTTACCCTTCTCCCCTATTCCCTATTGTGCAATTGTGAGCTATGCTCGTTTGTTGTTATGTTGATCAGACTTCTGCCTGTTCGCCCTATGTGAAAGTGTTAGTTTTTGTGATGTACAATTGTGAAAATGTGAATGTGACCCTTGAACACTGATATGTCACGCAGGATGTATACTCTGTACATAGTGTAAATAAATTTTTTCTAAACAGTACATAGTCAATCAAAGCAGAGTGCCTGTACTTCTCGAAATCGTTTGGCAGGCTTGCGTCTCCTTGATAATTGTGTGTACTAATAGCAGCCTCCAATGGTAGGGTGCTCTACATCATTGAACTGCCGTGCTTCCATTGCACTGCGATAGCTTCACGCACACCCGCATACAGCTCTTCCACGGTAAGGTACAAAGTAAATCATGTAACTCTTTTCCTCAAACCAAACTAGCTAGCCACTCGTGACTTATTGCGCTCAATCACTGTTACGAAAGAAAGGAGTCCCATAGTTGAGTACATATTTCACGAGCTACAGCACACAATTAGGGCTGCAGTATATGAAAATCAATCAATCAGTGAATAAACGATAATAATTGGACCGCCCGGCATTCTTTACAACCTTTCGTTGGAAACACGTTTTAAATACAAGCGTCTCTCTGATATTTGCCTTTGTACAGCTGCATACGTCTCTTCCATACTAGGCTTTAATGATTGTCCTTGCGTGCTAAATTAGTGTTGCTGGCATTCTACTGCGATAGCTTTACAGACAGTCACATAAACCTTTTTCATGGTAAGGTACAACGTAAGCTAAATCAATTAAGTCATTTTACAAGCCACGCAACATAGTTACTCGTCACTGATTGCGCACAATCACTCCTAAGGCAAAGTCACTTCCATAGTTGATTAGGCATCTTCAAATCCTATAACGCAGATTTAGGGCTCCGGCATATGAAAATACATAAATAAATATTTAAAGATAAATAAGTTAAGTGAGCTTGTGAACAAACTTTATTACACGATCTCGCGGGTTTGTGGTTCGTGCTAGACCGCAAGGGCAGAAGCGAGAAGACCTTGGCCTCCCTGGCCTGCTGGATAGCCCATTTTTTGGGTTCGACCTCCGTGCTGAGAATCGCTATCTACCACCGCCCATGAAGGGCCTCAGGAGACCATCTTTATATGTTGGCAGAATCCCGCAGTACATGTTTACATGAGGCATTTTCTGTTTTCCATAGTTCGGATTTTTTCTCCGGGGATGACCGTATAAGTGTGGGTAGCTCCTGTGGAGATTCGCAGGGTTTGGATAGAAGTTCACTGTAACCATCACTATTCAGCCGCTTGTTTCCTTAGTAGACTCTGTTGTGGTGCGGGGAAGACGCCCCTTCCCTCTGTGTAATGTTGTGTGTATTCTGTGTAGCTTGTATCTTTTAGTGGTATCTTGACGGCGCCAGAGATGTCCGTCACCGAGAGGACCAGAGGTCCATACGGGTTGCATGGTGGTTTAATTCTCGCTACAACTCGCGGGCCATCTCGATCGGAGTAGAGGTATCAGCACCTCTGTGCGTCAGTAACCATATTAGTTATCTCAGTTCGTCTATTTTGATTAATTCATTGGTGTTAACGAGGACTGTGAGGGCTTGTTGTGAAATCCATCCTTTCGTGAAATTTCTGATAGCTACTTGTGAGTCACTCTGTATGATTATCTGTTATAACCGCAAAGAAACACAAATAAACAAGAAATAAATAAATGAAAACATGTTTAATTCATCCATGATAGGAATCGGTATAAAACGAAAGTAAAACATGTCTTCAGAGAAGTAGTTGAAGGTTTACTGTACATTGATATACGAGAGATTGCACAAATAATATTTGTGTTCCGCATCTATAGCACCGTTAAAGTGGATGCACCTACGTCCACGTTTGGTGGCACATCTCCATCGCGACGACTAGCGTCCATGATCAATGTTTAAACAATTATTTGTTGAAGCTGTATCAGTTAACGGTGAGAGCGTAATCAGAGAAAGCGTGTGACAGCCAGAAGAGCGTCAGTGATTAGACGCAGAACTTAAGCTAAGGCTGCCATCCCGCCGCATAAAAAAATAGTTACTGCACATCACGGCGGGCCAAGAGGAAAATGCAACGCGCGTCTTGCCTAACCTCTAGCCCGGCGGCGTCATTTCTCGTAGCAAGCGTAAGCGAGGAACGCGCTGTTGCAGTCAGGCGAGGCAGGCGTGCGTCGCAGAGCTATTTTTAATATGGAAGGATGCTATGAGGGAGGCTGAGGCTTGGGCTAAAGTCACCACCTCGCGGTATGTAAAGGCGTTGAAAAATTGCACTTCTATTTTAAAAGGGTCGAACGGGACGGACGCGTAGCAAGGACACATTGCAGGAACTAATCGCCGAAGACGCGGTCCTAATGTATTACATTCACTTTACCGCTCCCAGACGGCGACACCACCTCGGAGACTGAGCACTGTGAGAGGAAAGTGAGATAAAAAAGGCGCGTTTATAAAGCCTCCAGAGTGTGTCACCGTTTCTTTCCGTTGAAAATGAAGATGGCGTACCTTATGACTTTATTATGCTACTGGGCCTGCATAGTATATGGCAAACTCGAAGGGCCTTTCACAATGCCGATGTGGAAGTTGGACATCTTCGCAATTAATTTTGCGAAGGTGTGCCTCGTTTTGTCGAAATAGAGAATTTTCTTTGCCATCACGCCGTGTACATTTTTTCGACGTCATTTCCGTGACTGAAATACGTTCCTGAAGTCTTGGTGAACCCTGGACACCAGTCCGAGCGTAACGGGAAGAATGATGATAAGTTTATTGCACCACGCCTTATATACATGCGCGGATCAGGAGAGCGAAACACAAAGATCACGTGACTGATCGACACGTGTAGCGATATCATCCGATACACAATACGTATCTGCAGCGAAACTAATTTTGACAAGCCGTGAGCGTAGTGATGCGCACGTTCGAATTTTCCTTGTCGAATAACTACACCGCGAACGCTTACAACGTGCTCTGCAGTCCGGTTACTGTGCAGTCGTCCTTGAAGGGGCCCATTGACAGTCTGACCACGGCTAGAGCTGCTGGCAAATAAAGTTTTCAAAATTACATTTCGGTTGAACGTGAACCGCATACTGCGTCATTCTTTTCAGAAAACAGCCTTCTGATAAAAAATTAATATAAGATTTTTTTTCATGGCGGATAGACAGAAATTTATTATCGAGGCAGCTTTTTTCTTCAGACGTTGGAGAGCTAGGGGGGGGGATCGGAGATCTCTGTTCGTTCCGCGTTCGTTCTGGCGGTGTTACGTCACAAAAGTGGGCGGTCCGCAGCTCTCTTCCGCCGAGAGGAAGAGGACAGCCAATCGTCAAGCGGTGAGTGGCGAGCTTACCGGAAGAAGACGCGCACCGTGTGTCCTTGGCAAAGGGACCGAATATTTCAAAACGAAGTGTTTCTCGCCTTCTATTAAATACAGTTGTTATACAAAAAGATATTGTTTTTTTTTCAAGCTCAAGCAGTTTCTGAAACAGCAATAGCTTTGAGTGCTGATATTTATTGGTGTTAGTTTTTCTAACTTGCTTGCTATGTTAAGTCGCGCACGTGAAAAAAAAAAGAGAAAAGTAGCGGTTGGCGCAGTTTTTCAAAATGTCGTCCCACCGGAATGTCTGGCTTGGCTGCCGGGTGTCGGATCGTCAAAGGGAGCTTCTGCTGGCTTTTATAAAGGAGCACCCACAGATAGCTACGCCGTCGCGCCCGCTGGGCCCGTCGTTCACGAGTGAGGACCGGGACGACACGTGGCAAGAGCTGCTAGCGCTTTTGAACTAAGAAGTCCTTGCGCGTAAGACCACAGCCCAGTGGCAGGCCCGTTCATTTCGTTCGCACTGTTCGTTTCGAGAACCGAAAGCGACGCCGCACTCGATCATGGCTTCAAACACATCTCGCACCTCCAACCGCAAGAGAAGCACACGTCGCAAGCGCCATTTTCTGAAAATCAGCTGTTGCGGCAGCCGCAACCGCCGCATCATGCCGTGCAAAGCCGTTTGTTCACTCGAGAGAACACGCGCGAACGGTCTCGCGATCCGTTCGTTTGTAGCAGACGACATGCTCGTTATGACGCGGTATGACGTCACCAAACAATAAAAGATCAAGCAAAAAGAAAAATGGCTACGCCCCTCAGAGACGTGGTTTTTGCGGTCTTTGACTAATCGCGTGCGCCGCCAGAATGGGTGCAGGACGAACGGCGCAGAACAGAGATCTCCGATCACCCTACTCGTTATGACGCGATATGACATCACCAAAAAAGAAGATATCAAGCAAAAAAAAAAACAAATGGCGACACCCCCCGGCCTTGAGTGGCATCTCCCGCTTCAGCCAATAAGCGCGCTTGTTCTTCCCCAGGAGAACGAACAAGCGGAACGAACAGATCTCCGATCGCCCCCCTACTGACCAAAATTGGATTTTCAGCCTAATTGATAGTCTGGGTGCTGAAATGGTTAGACGCAACCGCCACTTCAGCAGGAACTAGCGGGAAATGATGAATTGAATGCGTCATTCACAAACTGCCATGTCTAGCAGTCGTGCCATGAACTAGAGGTGGTGACGATTGATGACGTGTAATGTCCGCAGAATTGGGCATTCCAACCTTTCCAGCCATAGCCCGCATCTCTCAACCAGCTCCGCTCCCTCTGCGGTTCCTAGAACCAGTGCGATTGCCACCAGCGGCGCACAATGGACCCGGGAGGGATAAAGCCCCGAACGAATAAAGTACGTCTCAGCGACTTTGTGGAAGTGGCATGTAAAAGAGGGGGTACATTAAACGTGCACCCTCGATCCGCCACGGGGACAAATTATGTCAAGACCGTCGATGCCCGGTCCCGCGCGCGCTCACGTGCAGCCGCCACGCGCTGACAGTCATGCAAATACACAGCCACCTGTTCAAGAATGTGTGAAACAAACTCTGTTAGTCCGAACAGTTGCGTCTTAGGAGTGTAACTTCCATGTTTTCTTTGTTTTTGCCTATTTTTGCTCACTACCCCCTTGACGAAGTTCATGAAAAGAACACGCGAGCTTTGCTACAGTGGTCGCTGTAGTCATGTTAAATGTGAACGAGGTTTTGGCATGCGCAGTTTTTTATTTATTTATTTTTATTTATTTACAATACTGTAAGCCCTCACAGGCTGTCACAGGGGTGGGAAAGCGTAATATACAACACTAAATAAAATATTATGCACAAATCATTTCCAAATGACGCCTAAAAACTTCAGCTGATTCACAATCAATAAATACACTGGCATCAAGCTTGTTCCAGTCAATAATTGTACGAGGCAGAAATGAAAATTTGAACACATCAATTCTCGTGGCATAGGGTGAAATAACCCACGGATGATTGATACGCGGTGACACTCGGGCTGGCGGGTACAAGTACAAAGTTGAATCTAGGTTTAGTGTTTTGCTATAGAGTTGGTATAGAAATTTCAAGCGTGCGATTTGTCTGCGCGTAGACAGCTTCTGAAGGTTAGCCCTGCGGAGTAACACGGTCACTGATTGCGTCTTCTGGTAGCACGAATAAATAAATCTGGCTGCCATTCGCTGGATCCTTTCTAGCTCATCGACAAGCTTTTGACAGTGCGGACCCCATATAATACTGGCATATTCTAGGATTGGGCGTACTATTGTTTTGTAAGCCATCAGTTTTGTCTCAGGCAGAGCATCTCTTAGCTTCCGCCGCAGAAGACCCAGCTTACGTTCAGCCGAACCACAAATATTTTCAATATGCTTGTTCCAGGTCAAATTCGAAGTAATTGTAACGCCGAGATATTTTACCTGACTAGATCGCTTAACATCTTTATTTTTTATTGTGTACGTGAACTTCAATGGCGCTTTCTTATTTGATACCGTCATGCATGTAGTCTTGTCGAAATTAATTTTCATATCCCATTTCTCACACCACTTGTCAACAGCACACAAAGCATCATTGAGCAAGACCTGGTCAGCAATGCTTTTTACTCGAGTATATAACACACAGTCATCCGCGAACAGTCTCACATCAACAGAATAGTGAACAACTTTTGCAATATCATTGATGTACAACAACTTGCAGTTATTCCCAAACTGCAAGTTGGACCCAGCAATACGATTGCCGCACTGTCATCACAGCTACAGCCGATTTCTCCTCATAATGCATTAAGGGACAGCGTAGTGCTCTCCCGTATAAACTGTATTTAACATATAACGATACAGTCACAACCAGAAAATTCCATAATTGTAAAAGACGGCCGTTATGCCCACACGGAAAAAAAGAAAAAAAAACACAGGGTTCCTTGTGCATTCATCTAAGACGACTTAAAGACGAAAGCCATCTTTTTTTTCTTCTCAGTCGATGTATAAGCAAGCCGGCATGAACGGCCGGTCGCGTAGGCTCCCTAGATATATTAATGCTGCCCCGGCACCCTGCGAAAGCTTTCTGCACCTAGCGTGGTTTCGCACTGCCTCAAGGATCGGAGGCACCTCACCTAGTTTTGCGCTGCCTCCGTGATCAATTTACCTTTCACCCGGCTACGATGTCATGTGATGACGGTGTAGGCTTATGCCACAGGAGCGAAGGATCGACGCCATTGGGGAACACGAGCCGTGGCTTCACGTGCCATTGCCAAGCGCCGCCTTTATTTTCTTCTCTTGAGGTCGCGCGCTCTCCCGTTATGTTCGCCACCCAAACGAGGGCGCTACAATGGCATCATGTGGCGTTACGTCACAGGATGACACGTCAGAATTTGCGCCGTCATGATGACGTGACACATTATTGCTACCTGTGATGACATGACGACGTCATACGGTGACGTAACCACGTGATGATGATTTTTCGCATCACCCGTTCCCGACGCCGCAGGACGCGAGACGCCGACGGTCAAATTTTGCGTTTGATGATGTATCTAATGCTTTCGTCTAAATAAATAGCATACCCGAATGATGTCCCGTGCATGCAGGCCTACTTATTCCCAAACTGCAAATGAAACGGGTCGAACAATGCAAGTCATGGTCAAGAACACTGAGCACAATATTTATTTTAGGCTTTATAGACGGTTGCATTGGGCGAGGAGGACCGGACTGGCAACCAGCGCTTTCCTCCTTTCTAGCTCGTGCGCGACGGCGCGGGGTGTGCGGGCTGGTGCATGGATTAGTGGCGTTTTCGAACAATTTTTGCGCGTTTTAGATCGACCTGTGTCTTCTTTGTCGATGCAGCGCAGTACAGGAACAGGAGAATGATCGCGTTGTCGGTTATAGACGGGCGGGGGGTGATTCGCTCCTCTGCCTCGGTAAAAGGGCGGTCACCCCGGGTATAGCGGAGCAAATCGCGGCAGCGCTGGCCTTGTCTGACCCAGAGCGTTCCTACATTTACAGCGACTCGAGTGAGGCAATCAGAGCTTTCGAATCGGGCAACCTCGCTCGAGAGGTGGCCTCCATTCTAGAGAAGAGGGCTCGTCCCGGTTCTCATTTTATGACTTGGTTCCCCGCACACATGGGGAAGAACGTTCTCGAGGGCTTCCCAAACCTCCACGAGCTGGCCCACGATCGTGCGCCATAACTCACGCGCCGCTATTGACGGCGCTTCGCTTACAAAAAAAGCGTAGTCTCTCTCTAAATAGCTTGACGGAAAGTTCGCGCTTTCACGTAAGCTATCTCAACGCCAGCCAGCCCAGTCAGTGACGCTACGAACTCGGGGGCATGATCCTGACCGCGATGGCTGTGGGTATTTAGAAGATACAATAAATGTTAACGTTTCTTAACCTCCTGCAACGCTAGGAGCCACCTAAATAACTATCATTAGTAGAAATTACAGCTAGTATTCGAGAAACGCCCGGTGACGCGAGCGAACTATGACCGAAATGCTGCTGTTCTAGCCAGATCCTAGCAGACGACAAAAGCCGAATGACTGCCTTTGCGTCACCGGGGCGCAGTTCACAGCGCCGTCATCACCAGGCGCACCAGGCGAATTGTGTCTGGGCTCTTGAGAAATGCCCTAATTCAGTCCGGCCACCACCCTGTCACTCTATTACATGCTTCAGAAATAGCCATGAAAGTATTTAATGGGCGGTGACACTCGGGCTGGGGGGTACAAGTACAAAGTTGGATCTAGGTTTAGTGTTTTGTTATAGAGTTGGTATAGAAACTTCAAGCGTGCGATTTGTCTGCGCCTAGACAGCTTCTGAAGGTTAGCCCTGCGGAGTAACACGGTCACTGATTGCGTCCTCTGGTAGCACGAATAAATAAATCTGGCTGCCATTCGCTGGATCCTTTCTAGCTCATCGACAAGCTTTTGACAGTGCGGACCCCATATAATACTGGCATATTCTAGGATTGGGCGTACTATTGTTTTGTAAGCCAACAGCTCAGGCAGAGCATCTCTTAGCTTCCGCCGCAGAAGACCCAGCTTACGTTCAGCCGAACCACAAATATTTTCAATATGCTTGTTCCAGGTCAAATTCGAAGTAATTGTAACGCCGAGATATTTTACCTGACTAGATCGCTTAACATCTTTATTTTTTATTGTGTACGTGAACTTCAATGGCGCTTTCTTATTTGATACCGTCAAGCATGTAGTCTTGTCGAAATTAATTTTCATATCCCATTTCTCACACCACTTGTCAACAGCACACAAAGCATCATTGAGCAAGACCTGGTCAGCAATGCTTTTTACTCGAGTATATAACACGCAGTCATCCGCGAACAGTCTCACATCAACGGAAGAGTGAACAACTTTTGCAATATCATTGATGTACAACATACTCGCAGTTATTCCCAAACTGCAAGTTGGACCCAGCAATACGATTGCCGCACTGTCATCACAGCTACAGCCGATTTCTCCTCATAATGCATTTAGGGACAGCGTAGTGCTCTCCCGTATAAACTGTATTTAACATGTAACGATACAGTCACAACCAGAAAATTCCATAATTGTAAAAGACGGCCGTTATGCCCACACGGAAAAAAAAGAAAAAAAAACCACAGGGTTCCTTGTGCATTCATCTAAGACGACTTAAAGACGAAAGCCATCTTTTTTTTCTTCTCAGTCGATGTATAAGCAAGCCGGCATGAACGGCCGGTCGCGTAGGCTCCCTAGATATATTAATGCTGCCCCGGCACCCTGCGAAAGCTTTCTGCACCTAGCGTGGTTTCGCACTGCCTCAAGGATCGGAGGCACCTCACCTAGTTTTGCGCTGCCTCCGTGATCAATTTACCTTTCACCCGGCTACGATGTCATGTGATGACGGTGTAGGCTTATGCCACAGGAGCGAAGGATCGACGCCATTGGGGAACACGAGCCGTGGCTTCACGTGCCATTGCCAAGCGCCGCCTTTATTTTCTTCTCTTGAGGTCGCGCGCTCTCCCGTTATGTTCGCCACCCAAACGAGGGCGCTACAATGGCATCATGTGGCGTTACGTCACAGGATGACACGTCAGAATTTGCGCCGTCATGATGACGTGACACATTATTGCTACCTGTGATGACATGACGACGTCATACGGTGACGTAACCACGTGATGATGATTTTTCGCATCACCCGTTCCCGACGCCGCAGGACGCGAGACGCCGACGGTCAAATTTTGCGTTTGATGATGTATCTAATGCTTTCGTCTAAATAAATAGCATACCCGAATGATGTCCCGTGCATGCAGGCCTACTTATTCCCAAACTGCAAATGAAACGGGTCGAACAATGCAAGTCATGGTCAAGAACACTGAGCACAATATTTATTTTAGGCTTTATAGACGGTTGCATTGGGCGAGGAGGACCGGACTGGCAACCAGCGCTTTCCTCCTTTCTAGCTCGTGCGCGACGGCGCGGGGTGTGCGGGCTGGTGCATGGATTAGTGGCGTTTTCGAACAATTTTTGCGCGTTTTAGATCGACCTGTGTCTTCTTTGTCGATGCAGCGCAGTACAGGAACAGGAGAATGATCGCGTTGTCGGTTATAGACGGGCGGGGGGTGATTCGCTCCTCTGCCTCGGTAAAAGGGCGGTCACCCCGGGTATAGCGGAGCAAATCGCGGCAGCGCTGGCCTTGTCTGACCCAGAGCGTTCCTACATTTACAGCGACTCGAGTGAGGCAATCAGAGCTTTCGAATCGGGCAACCTCGCTCGAGAGGTGGCCTCCATTCTAGAGAAGAGGGCTCGTCCCGGTTCTCATTTTATGACTTGGTTCCCCGCACACATGGGGAAGAACGTTCTCGAGGGCTTCCCAAACCTCCACGAGCTGGCCCACGATCGTGCGCCATAACTCACGCGCCGCTATTGACGGCGCTTCGCTTACAAAAAAAGCGTAGTCTCTCTCTAAATAGCTTGACGGAAAGTTCGCGCTTTCACGTAAGCTATCTCAACGCCAGCCAGCCCAGTCAGTGACGCTACGAACTCGGGGGCATGATCCTGACCGCGATGGCTGTGGGTATTTAGAAGATACAATAAATGTTAACGTTTCTTAACCTCCTGCAACGCTAGGAGCCACCTAAATAACTATCATTAGTAGAAATTACAGCTAGTATTCGAGAAACGCCCCGTGACGCGAGCGAACTATGACCGAAATGCTGCTGTTCTAGCCAGATCCTAGCAGACGACAAAAGCCGAATGGCTGCCTTTGCGTCACCGGGGCGCAGTTCACAGCGCCGTCATCACCAGGCGCACCAGGCGAATTGTGTCTGGGCTCTTGAGAAATGCCCTAATTCAGTCCGGCCACCACCCTGTCACTCTATTACATGCTTCAGAAATAGCCATGAAAGTATTTAATGGGCCCCTAAACAACCTGTCAAAATACCATCCAGGCGTTTCTCGCCTTTTTGGCAGAATTAGTGACGCCAGTATTCTGTTCCCGTGACGTCATGAGGCGACAAGCTCCCTATTGTTTCATATACGAGGGATATAAGTTGAGAATTGCCTCCTGCCCTTCTTTTCTAGTCAGTCACACACCCGTTCCAAGGTCGATACAAATAGGTCTCGCAGGTTCGGGCGAAAGGCGGTTCACAACCTATTGCCAGCAACATCGGGACATGGGTGCTGCGATTGAAGCGCGACTAGGCTGGAGGGAATACTAATAGCGAAAACCCAAGTTTTATTCAAGGGCGAAGCAATCTTAATGTTTAACAATTGACGTATTTTTTGCCGAACAATATTATGTAGAATCAATGTGAAAAGATTTTATGACAGTGTGTAAATATTACGAAAAACCTTTTTCTTAACGCCCTCTGAAGAGACGTGCAAGCCATTATTGTTCAGTGCAGCCCTTGTCATGTCTTAAAAGGCGTGCTCGTAAAGTTCGTCTGTGACGACGCGCCCCTCATGTGTTTTGGTGTTCCGCACTTCTACGCATTCTCTGAATTATTTTCGTGAGAATTTAATTTTTTTTGTGCGCGGAGTTGTGAAGGGAGTGTTATCGTTGGTGAACGTGTTCAGGACAGTGCCCAATGGGCAACGGGATGATGCGGTTAACATTTACCGCCGAGCGCTTGTTCGGTACCCGCGGGAACCATGCGATGTGCAAGGAAGCAATAGCAACACACGTACGCCTGGCGACCCATGTCTTTTAGATAAGAATCCGCTCAACCGATGAGGTTCGGAATACTGTGCTCGCTGGATTTTCGTGAATCAGTATTACTGCAGCCCGGCTTCCTTCGTGCTTATTATTCCTGCTATCGGTGAGCTTATCGAAATGTTATGTATCGCTCTACGATTCGCATGCCTGTATACATCACATGTAACAGTAATTTATTGGAGCATAAGGCAAAACAAAGTGCACGTAGTGTCCGGGCACATTTTTGAGTGTACATATTGCCACAATTGGTGCTAATTGTGTGCAGTGTAGTAATATTGTGTTATTGACAGCACTGAATAAAACTGAAATGTCACAATTTTGACTTGACTAGGCGTCATTTCTTCATAAAACTGTAGCACACAAGCAATGTGCACTTTAAGAAACCTGCGCATGTGCGAAGCAAATAAGCAACGCTGCAAAAGTGAGGGGTACACTGCTGGTTTCTTTATTCCGACAGCGGAAGATGCCACGAACGCGCATTAAAAGTTCCAAGAATAAGCTTCCTAGTAAAACCAAGGCGAATTAAACGGCAGTACACTTAAATATCATTGCCTACTCATGAGTCGATGTTAGTTTAGCTGGCATTGACTTGAAGCGCACTAGTCATAGACTCGCCAGCTCGCCTTAACGCGACTCCTTAGCGATCAGGGGGCCTACGAAAACAATTTTTAGATCACATTTCGCGCTAGGGCCAACAAAATGACGTCACGTAAATACCGAATGTTGCGTCACATCCGCTTTATTTTTTGTTCCGCCGGCAGCGTTGCCTCCCCACACACATGGCGCTTAGCCCCATGAGCAGCTAATCAGCCGCCATTTTCTGAACGTAAGGACGTCTATGGAAGCTTCGCTGCCAGTTACACTTACCTTGGTCGTTCTGCCTGGGCTCGCATGAAAGTCGTGTGCCATCAAATAATTTCACTTCTTTTGGGGCCTCTTCGAGATAACAGCGTGCCTCCGAATAGCGCCTGTTCCTTTTCGGTTCAACACTTAGTGCTGACATTGCCCAATTATTTTCGAGGAATAAACATGGGTGATCGCTGTTTCATATGCGTCGGTATAATACGAAAGTGAAACGTATCTTCAGGGAAGCCAATAAACTTCCTTAGAGACTGTTTATTGTTGATCGATATACGAGAGCTTACACTGTAAAAAATTTTTCTTGAAAAAAACAGAAATTGTCTGGCAGCTGGCCTGCCAGAAAATTTCTGTTGTCTTTCTGTTTTCTGTTTTTATGTTTTTGTAATTTTACATGTCTCTTCTGTTCCTGCTAACAGAAAATATCTGTAATTTCCATCGCTTTTTCCGTTTTCAGTAACAGAAAATGTCTGTAATATTACATGTATTTTTTTGTTCTCAGCAACAGTAAATTTCTGTAATTTCGAATGTCTTTTCTGTTGACAGTAACAGAAAGCTTCTGTACCTTGACAAAGATTTTCGGTTCGCACTAACAGCGAATTTCTGTAATTTTACTACTCTTGGTTTTTTAGTACAGAAATCCTGTGATTGGACAAGTATTTTTTTTCATTCGTTCAATACAGGAAGTTTCCGTAATTAAAATGGGCTTTCTGCTTTAAGTAACAAGAAATTCTGAAATTGTATTCTTTCTCATGGCAGCAACGTCAGTTGACAAAAATTCGGCAATTTGACAGGGTATGCAATATTAAATGTATGTGGTGCAAGAACAGAAAATCTCAGACAGAAAGCACCACGATTTTTGCATCTGCATTGTCCCCTTTATAGCACGCATCCTCTCTCACAAATTCGTTAATTCAGTACACCATAGAGTGAAATGCGAACAAGTTTATTGACATGGAACATAAAAGTTCAGGCAGTTGCCAACATGTGCATCTTGAAATGCGAGAGATGCCCACACTATCACAAGCGGCCACTATGCGTTATTTGAAGGTCGCAGGTTCGGTCCCTGCCAGCGCGATGTTATCTTTCATCCACTTTGCTTTCTTCACATTTACTTCGTAATGACTACAAATAACATCCCCTGTACTTGCCTTGGCTTTCTTGTCTGTTTAGTTTTACAATTCCGTTTCGTTCACTATGCCCCAGTATCACAAGGGGTCCGGATTCAGGAATATCTCGGGGATATTGTTCGAGTTGGCCGGCACATATGTTTAAACGTCAAGTCCTTCAGGGAGCTACTCAATGACGGCACTTTCGGGTTCAGGTTGTGCTGTTTCCCACGTGTATGGTCAGTCGTTGTGCCCTTTCCGGGACTGACAGTGGCAATTGACCTAAAAAGAGAGGCAATTCCGTTTAGCAGTGCACAAGACCTAATATTCTTAGATACAGTGTAACTACAAAGGCACCTACTTGCCCTTCATAAGAATATGCTTTTCTGCATGCTCCATCTCAACTTAAATTACCATCACTTTAAATACAATACTGCCACATAAGTCTAAAATGAAACTCCTAACCTTTATAACACTAAAATTAGAATCTGGACCTTCTAATGTCTAAATACTGACAGCCAGTTTGCTTGTGGATACTCGCGAGCAGTATACCATAAAACAGGTAGCTTCTCATTGAAGGCATTATGGTTTAGTTTTAGTACTTTTGTTTCAAAACGCTTTCTTTTCATGTTACCTAAATGAGGCCATCTCAATAAATAAAGATATTCTATGTGAGCAATATACCACACATTTTTTTTAATGTTACCGGAAAGCTAAAATTATTGGCCAAAGTATTGTGTTCAAGATTTAGTTTCAATCTCACCTATGAGTGAACTCCAGGGTAAGACTTGTCTCTTTTGGGTGGGCAAAGTTGACGCAAAGTGTGCCAGGAATAATATCTTGAACGCCTCTCTAGGACTGCATGCTTGCGTCAGAGGAACGTTGTCAATGCAAGGTGTGAAGGACTTCCCTGTCAGGAAACCACCACCTGGAAGTTGAAAATTTGGGTTCAAGATTTACTATATTTAGAAGGGGAGAATAACATACCTTTAGCAAATATGAAAGGCCAACTTGGCATTTCCTCAATGTCATCATCACAGGTGGTATCCTTGAATAAAAAAAAGAGTATTGATCGAATAAGTAGACACGAGGTAAAATAGAATTTGTTAATAACAGGAAACCCGCGCGGGCAAACGGGACAAGACAGGCTGATAGGACTTTCTTGTCCCGTTTGCCCGCGCTGTTTCCTGTTATGAAGCCAAACCAACAAGCTCAAGCTCATACCCTTTTAAACAATTTGTTAAGCTGGATGTTTGCACGTATTTTAACACTGCGTACTCTCAAACACTTTGAGCGGCCCGAACGATGCTTATCAAAAAGCACAATGCAAGAAAGATTAAAAAATCAACAAGTGATTTTCAGGCTGTATTAGCACCGAATCTCTTGCCCTAAGTGGAAGTGAAATGACGCATTCTGAAATGCTGGTCTGCACCTGCGATGGTTCGCTCTATTTTCGGTGAACAATCGAGCCGGATATATCGAATTCGATAGAGATTGTGAAATAGTTCGATGTATAAATAATCCGATTTTCGAAATTGTGCTCATAATAAAAACATAGCACGTCTCTGACAAATATCTAAACTTGCAGAAAGGACGGGAGATTACCGATTGGCGTATCCAAAAGCAGCAACGTCGACATGCACACGACGGTGATAAATGATTTATTTGATGCGCAAAAAGGCCGAACAGGTCGACGGGGCTCAACTGGCAGCACACGTGAAATGCCCAAGAAGGAAGTAGTGCTGAATAAAAAAAAGGCCAGTTTAGTGCCGAGAAAGACCATGCCCTGTAGTCACAAGCAAGCGCTTACACCACACTCAAAATCCAGCGCCAAATCACGGCGCCGATACTTGGACGGAGCGCGAATTCAATCAAAAGCCGCCACTTCTTCAAAGCACCCACCCTACCCCCACGCCAGCTAAACGCGTGCGAGAACAACCACCGTGTTTCGAACAAGTAAGCGCTTCCACCGCATTCCAGATCCAGCGTCAATCACAGCGCCGATACCTTCGACGTAGTGCAAATGCATCAAAGCCGCCTCTTCTTCAAAGCACCCACCCTCCCCCCATGCCAGAGAAAACGCGTGCAAGAACAGCCAGCGTGTTTCGAACAAATAAGCGTTTACACCACATTCCAGGATACAGCGTCAAATCACAGCGCCGATACCTTCGACGTAGTGCAAATGCATCAAAAGCCGCCTCTTCTTCAAAGCACCCACCCTCCCCAAATGCCAGAGATACGCGTGCAAGAACAGCCAGCGTGTTTCGAACAAGTAAGCGTTTACACCACATTCCAGATACAGCGTCAAATCACAGCGCCGATACCTTCGACGTAGTGCAAATGCATCAAAAGCCGCCTCTTCTTCAAAGCACACCCACCCTCCCCCATGCCAGAGAAACGCGTGCAAGAACACCACCGTGTTTCGAACAAGTAAGCGCTTACACCGCATTCCAGATCCAGCGTCAAATCACAGCGCCGATACCTTCGACGTAGTGCAAATGCATCAAAGTCGCCTCTTCTTCAAAGCACCCACCCTCCTCCCCCCATGCCAGAGAAACGCGTGCAAGAACAGCCAGCGTGTTTCGAACAAGTAAGCGTTTACACCACATTCCAGATACAGCGTCAAATCACAGCGCCGATACCTTCGACGTAGTGCAAATGCATCAAAAGCCGCCACTTCTTCAAAGCACCCACCTACCCCCACGCAGCTAAACGCGTGCGAGAACAACCACCGTGTTTCGAACAAGTAAGCGCTTACACGCATTCCAGATCCAGCGTCAATCACAGCGCCGATACCTTCGACGTAGTGCAAATGCATCAAAAGCCGCCTTTCTTCAAAGCACCCACCCTCCCCCCATGCCAGAGAAACGCGTGCAAGAACAGCCAGCGTGTTTCGAACAAGTAAGCGTTTACACCACATTCCAGATACAGCGTCAAATCACAGCGCCGATACCTTCGACGTAGTGCAAATGCATCAAAAGCCGCCTCTTCTTCAAAGCACCCACCCTCCCCCCATGCCAGAGAAAACGCGTGCAAGAACAGCCAGCGTGTTTCGAACAAGTAAGCGTTTACACCACATTCCAGATACAGCGTCAAATCACAGCGCCGATACCTACGACGGAGCGCAAATTCATCAAAAGCCGCCTCTTCTTCAAAGCACCCACCTCCCCCCATGCCAGAGAAAGCGTGCAAGAACAGCCAGCGTGTTTCGAACAAGTAAGCGCTTACACCACATTCCAATCCAGCGTCAAATCACAGCGCCGATACCTTCGACGCAGCGCAAATTCATCAAAAGCCGCCTCTTCTTCAAAGCACCCACCCTCCCCCCATGCCAGAGAAACGCGTGCAAGAATAGCCTGCGTGTTTCGAACGAGTAAGCGCCTACACCACATTCCAGATCCAGCGTGAAATCACAGCGCCGATACCTTCGACGCAGCGCAAATTCATCAAAAGCCGCCTCTTCTTCAAAGCACCTCACCCACCCCCCCCATGCCAGGGAAACGACAGCATAACAAAAGCCCTCCCCCCACCCTCCCCCCATGCCAGAGAAACGCGTGCAAGACAGCCAGCGTGTTTCGAACGAGTAAGCACTTACACCACATTCCAGATACAGCGTCAAATCACAGTGCCGATACTTTCGACGGAGTGCAAAAGTTCATCATCAAGCCGCCTCTTCAAAGCACCCACCCTCCCCCCATGCCAGAGAAACGCGTGCAAGAACAGCCAGCTTGTTTCGAACAAAGTAAGCGCTTACCCACATTCCTGATCCAGCGTCAAATCACGGGGGGCGCCGATACCCTTCACGGACGGAAATTCTCACGGCCGCCACTTCATCAAAG
>NC_051185.1:34380734-34455239 GCF_013339695.2 Rhipicephalus sanguineus
TTATGAAAGCCAAACAACAAGCGCAAGCTCATACCCTTTTAAAACAATTTGTTAAGCTGGATGTTTGCACGTATTTTAACACTGCGTACTCTCAAACACTTTGAGCGCCCGAACGATGCTTATCAAAAAGCACAATGCAAGAAAGATAAAAAATCAACAAGTGATTTTCAGGCTGTATTAGCACCGAATCTCTTGCCCTAAGTGGAAGTGAAATGACGCATTCTGAAAATGCTGGTCTGCACCTGCGATGGTTCGCTCTATTTTCGGTGAACAATCGAGCCCGGATATATCGAATTCGATAGAGATTGTGAAATAGTTCGATGTATAAATAATCCGATTTTCGAAATTGTGCTCATAATAAAAACATAGCACGTCTCTGACAAATATCTAAACTTGCAGAAAGACGGGAGATTACCGATTGGCGTATCCAAAAGCAGCAACGTCGACATGCACACGACGGTGATAAATGATTTATTTGATGCGCAAAAAGCCGAACAGGTCGACGGGGCTCAACTGGCAGCACACGTGAAATGCCCAAGAAGGAAGTAGTGCTGAATAAAAAAAAGGCCAGTTTAGTGCCGAGAAAGACATGCCCTGTAGTCACAAGCAAGCGCTTACACCACACTCAAAATCCAGCGCCAAATCACGGCGCCGATACCTTGGACGGAGCGCGAATTCATCAAAAGCCGCCACTTCTTCAAAGCACCCACCCTACCCCCACGCCAGCTAAACGCGTGCGAGAACAACCACCGTGTTTCGAACAAGTAAGCGCTTACACCGCATTCCAGATCCAGCGTCAAATCACAGCGCCGATACCTTCGACGTAGTGCAAATGCATCAAAAGCCGCCTCTTCTTCAAAGCACCCACCCTCCCCCCATGCCAGAGAAACGCGTGCAAGAACAGCCAGCGTGTTTCGAACAAATAAGCGTTTACACCACATTCCAGATACAGCGTCAAATCACAGCGCCGATACCTTCGACGTAGTGCAAATGCATCAAAAGCCGCCTCTTCTTCAAAGCACCCACCCTCCCCAAATGCCAGAGATACGCGTGCAAGAACAGCCAGCGTGTTTCGAACAAGTAAGCGTTTACACCACATTCCAGATACAGCGTCAAATCACAGCGCCGATACCTTCGACGTAGTGCAAATGCATCAAAAGCCGCCTCTTCTTCAAAGCACCCACCCTCCCCCATGCCAGAGAAACGCGTGCAAGAACAACCACCGTGTTTCGAACAAGTAAGCGCTTACACCGCATTCCAGATCCAGCGTCAAATCACAGCGCCGATACCTTCGACGTAGTGCAAATGCATCAAAAGTCGCCTCTTCTTCAAAGCACCCACCCTCCCCCCATGCCAGAGAAACGCGTGCAAGAACAGCCAGCGTGTTTCGAACAAGTAAGCGTTTACACCACATTCCAGATACAGCGTCAAATCACAGCGCCGATACCTTCGACGTAGTGCAAATGCATCAAAAGCCGCCACTTCTTCAAAGCACCCACCCTACCCCCACGCCAGCTAAACGCGTGCGAGAACAACCACCGTGTTTCGAACAAGTAAGCGCTTACACCGCATTCCAGATCCAGCGTCAAATCACAGCGCCGATACCTTCGACGTAGTGCAAATGCATCAAAAGCCGCCTCTTCTTCAAAGCACCCACCCTCCCCCCATGCCAGAGAAACGCGTGCAAGAACAGCCAGCGTGTTTCGAACAAGTAAGCGTTTACACCACATTCCAGATACAGCGTCAAATCACAGCGCCGATACCTTCGACGTAGTGCAAATGCATCAAAAGCCGCCTCTTCTTCAAAGCACCCACCCTCCCCCCATGCCAGAGAAACGCGTGCAAGAACAGCCAGCGTGTTTCGAACAAGTAAGCGTTTACACCACATTCCAGATACAGCGTCAAATCACAGCGCCGATACCTACGACGGAGCGCAAATTCATCAAAAGCCGCCTCTTCTTCAAAGCACCCACCCTCCCCCCATGCCAGAGAAACGCGTGCAAGAACAGCCAGCGTGTTTCGAACAAGTAAGCGCTTACACCACATTCCAGATCCAGCGTCAAATCACAGCGCCGATACCTTCGACGCAGCGCAAATTCATCAAAAGCCGCCTCTTCTTCAAAGCACCCACCCTCCCCCCATGCCAGAGAAACGCGTGCAAGAATAGCCTGCGTGTTTCGAACGAGTAAGCGCCTACACCACATTCCAGATCCAGCGTGAAATCACAGCGCCGATACCTTCGACGCAGCGCAAATTCATCAAAAGCCGCCTCTTCTTCAAAGCACCCACCCTCCCCCCATGCCAGAGAAACGCGTGCAAGACTAGCCAGCGTGTTTCGAACGAGTAAGCACTTACACCACATTCCAGATACAGCGTCAAATCACAGTGCCGATACTTTCGACGGAGTGCAAATTCATCAAAAGCCGCCTCTTCAAAGCACCCACCCTCCCCCCATGCCAGAGAAACGCGTGCAAGAACAGCCAGCGTGTTTCGAACAAGTAAGCGCTTACACCACATTCCTGATCCAGCGTCAAATCACGGCGCCGATACCTTCAACGGAACGGAAATTCATCAAAGGCCGCCACTTCATCAAAGGCCGCCACTTCTTCAAAGCACCCACCCTTCCCCAACGCCGGAGAAACGCGTACAAGAACAGCCAACGGGCTTCGAACAAAGCCGCTTGTGCATAGCGTCGAAAGTTCGAGAACCTTAGGCCCCCGTGACGCCGTCTCAAACGACACCGCTTTCACCGTTGTGTCTGCCGACGACGCCGAATTGGCCCAACATCTTTACCGAGCCGCTGCTGCACTGAACAGATGAGTCATGTCCAACTCTCCCGAACCCAGGGGCGAACCAATAAGCGCGCAGAGGCGTGTGGGTCGGCCAGTAAACGAAGAAGCCAGTGAGCCAGAAGTGAGGAAAGACACTATCAGACTGTGGCACTGAAAATAACTTATATGTCGCCACGCATACATATCTTGTAGTAACGCAAAGTTCAAAAAAAAGGAAAGGAAGCAGAAAAAAGGAGAGGAACAAAAGACAGGCGCTACACACACTACGCTACGCGTGCGCGGATTTCCTGCACGTGTGGTGCAGTGCACTTTGAGGCCTTGGGCGTGGCGTCGCGTTCGATATATCAGATGTGCAGCGAAGAGGAGCACTATATTTGCGTGCACAAGCCCAAGATATTTGCATGGAATTCTACCTCTGTTTCACAGGCACAACAATTCGTGTGGTTCGATATATGCGTGTTCGACTGCATTTTTTCGATAAGTGCTCTTCATGTAGAGGGCACAGAATCGTTGCGGTAATATGAAACGGGTTGAGGCGTTGCTCAAAAGGGACACTGCGTCACGTCAGTTTTTAAGTGATTATATTATTGAACAGAATCTCGAGCGATACAATTCACTAAGGCAGACACATTAGCGATGCGGTGTCAAAGACCCTCTATAGGCACCGTTCAGTCGAGTTTGCCAGTCTGACTGCAGCGCCAGAATACATAGCCTAACGGATAAAAAAAACAACCTTGAGACGGCCTCAATGAAATTGGAACGCGACGCGCGCGTTTCGCGCCCTGCATCTGTCAGCGGATTGTGGCCGGGATCCGTGGCCGGGATACACGGGGGACGCGAGCACGCGTCTATTTTCTACGTGCCCCTAACGGTGAATGCCGAAGACTTTGAGACGGGGCAGTTTGAGCAACGCAGCTCCATCTGGTCAGTGTGCGGTGCCTATAGTTCGACGTAACGTCGACGCGTGCGCACGCTCGGCATAGCGACGCTACGCTATTCAAACGTATGGCCGGCGCGACCGCGCGCCCGGCGTCCGTGGCGCGCCGCGCCCCTGCTGCAGCCGGCGCGAGTTGCGACATGCTGCAATCCGCACCGGCGACTTTACCCAAAGAACAGTGTACCCAAAGACCCCGACTTCACGGTGTCTGCGTTTCTTCGTTCTTCGTTACGAAGGGACGCCGGGTGTGCTCAACTGCGTATGCGTCAAGTCGACGTAACGCGGCCGGCGGGGCGCGCAAGTGGGAGTATGAGTGCTCGGTTTTCGCGTCAACGTAACGTGACGAACCAACGAACCTGGCGCCGCCAACCTCTGCTGGTTTACGCGAACGCTGCGCTGGACTATAAAGGGCCCTTTATAACGAGGCGATTACGCTGTCAAAGCAGAACAAGAAATCACACATCATAGCAAGCTAAGGACGCACACGATCCGCATAAATGGTACTGCTCCGCCAACGCCACATGACAAACACATTCTTAGATCGCAACATTAGCGGAACACCCGCTTCGGTGCGCCTAATGTACGGTGCCTAAGTACGGTGCGCCGTACTATCGGCGCACCGCACTATCGGTGCGCCGATAGTACGCTCTGCGCGGTAACAACGAAGCACACTGCGCAGACCGCGGCAGCCGCTTGGCCACATTTGAAATGGCAGCACTGCTCTGCTTACACCTCCTGCCGCACGGCTAAGCGCAGCAGCACAGCTAAATACGACGTGCACTAGCAATCAACGTTTCCAGAACCATTCGTTCAAAAAACGTTGCTAACTGTGCATGGCTACGCGAGCTACTGTCATCGAGCGCTATAGCAACAACATTATCAAGTAATATCACTTCAGTAATAGAGAATAGAGTTCAGTAATCACATTAAGCAGCAAGGGAACTTTCACTCACCTGATGGACGAACTGTAACAAAGCGCAGTGGTTCAATGGCAGCAGACCGTCGACGAGCAAACAACGAGGAGCGTCAGTCGGTCCAGTCCACAAAGAAGAAACTATAGGCCTATGCAGCATGAAATTTGAATCTGTGCATCGAAGCGCGCCGAAAGCAAGGACCGCAACATGTACGAATGCGCATATTACTTGAGACAAAAGTAATTGCTACAGTTGGCTTGCTTCCTAAAATATAATCAATTTATTACTCGGTGGAGTGTATTTTTATAGCTGTTTTTCAATTACTAAGAGGCACGTGATCAATCGTCTGTAAAGCGCCGGCTATAAAGACAGAAATTTTCTGTTTTTTTCAGGTACGTATTTCTGTTAAAGACGAATAACAGAAATTTTCTGTGTGTCCACAGACTTTGTCTGTAAAGATGTCTGTACTTTTACACAGATTTTTTACAGTGTAGGTAATGTTTGTTGGTGTTTTGCAGCTATAGCACTGTTAGACGGGGATGCACTCACGTTGAAGCCTGGTGGCACATCTCCGTCCTGAAAACTAACTCCCATGGTTATGATTTAACCCTTGTGGTAGCTGAAGTTGTTAACATGTACCTGGACACAACACATAGGGAATCCCACGCAAAAATGGCGGCATCAAACTAATATAAACAGTGGTAGTCGATATGCACTCCCTCAAAGCGTCGTCATTTGAGGAGAGAAACGCCAAGGTGTGCGCTTCCAAGGAACAGGGTAACCTAGGCTTTTGCTCATGCATATACCACACAGCGCTTCGGGAACGCGAGAGGCAGAGTTCGCTGCTTGCGCCGCAAACATGGGCAGGCGTTCCGCTTTCCGCTCGCGTATAGGGTGCCTGGATGCCAGCATTCCATCGTGCGAAGGAACGCTGGCATCGAGTTTCCATACGCTGGCATGTCTCTCGCTGCACCGAAACCTGAAACTAACGAAGCGTTCATTGTCGGTGCTCGTTAGTGTCATGATGTAGAACTGCACTTGGACCCCAAGCGGCGGAACTACCCCACGCCATCGAAGGTCACTATGAAAGAGAGAAGGTGTGTGAGAGAGAAGGCGCGTTTGTCAAGTCCCATGCAAGAGCGCCAGAAGCCAGCGGTTAAAGCGCCCGTCACCTGTTCTCGCGGACCGAGAGGTTGTGGGTTCGACTGCAACAGGAGTTCATCCAAACCAACAAAACTTTTTCTTCTGCTTTTCTTTGTCTTCTGCAATGTACTGAAGAATTTCCGTGACGTAATAGGTCAGCATAGTCTTGGTAGAAGTCGACTAAAAAAATTCCACCATTTTGCACTAAAGAGAACCATGTGGGGATGCGAAGCAGCGCATGGGTCAACTTACAGTTCCGTTCATCATGGGTACCTTGTCTGATGTTAACGCTTCCTTGCAAGTGGAGCACGCCATGAACTCACTGTAGTTGCTGTTGCTGTTACTCGTCCCGAACTGTTGTTGGAGCACGCCACGTAGGTTCATCGCGCGTCTGCAGAATGTCGTGATTGCTGAGATAGTGTAAGGGGGAGAGGCCACAGCTTCTTACCCAGCCACTTACAGAGGCCAAACGCGCTAGTGCGTGCCAGCACACATGGTTTTGCCTGCGTTACGCCAAGCTAGGACAGCATACGGCAGGCCGGGCCCCTAAAGTGCTCTGCACGTATCATCATTAAGGCGGTCGAAGAACAAGAGGTACAAGACTTCTCCTTGGCGCGAGCGCGCGCTCAATATGTCACAGATGGCTATGCTGGGTGGTAGAAAGCGGATGGTCGCCAGAGGACGGACACAGCCCCGAGGAAAAGCTGCTTCGCACCTAAAACACTTTCGTGTTAAAAGCGGCGAGGAGACATGGCCCTTAGGAAGGGTTGTGAAGACGGGAAATAAACCACTTCCTCAACTTCAGCTTGGAGTGGTTTAGAGGTCCTAACCGTCCTAAAAGTGCCCTGGATAACTAGCGCCATCTGGCGCATCTTCAGAAAAGACTAAAAGGGAAAAGCAAACACTTGTTTGCTCGCTCAACCTCTAGATGTCGATGCGAAAAAATGTTGAAACGGTGGTCACCGTAGGTGAACACAGTGCCGGAAAGAGTTAAACGTGCTTCAAAATGTCGGAAATCTGCACCACAATATAACGTTCAAAAGTGCGTTAGTGCAGAAATTGACCCAAGATATTGCGCTGTTGACCCGTCAAGATGCATTTGTAATAAAATTTAAATAAAAGAGTACTTTTGCGCGTAGAATGGCTTAATTATGCTGTCTCGCCGCTTTTGTAGGTCCGACGTTATCGATATGCTTCAGTAAAACTCACAAGTTATGTTACAGCCATTACTGCGGGTGCGCTTTATGAGATGTTAGAGATGAAATGTTTGTTTTAGCTCCAGCAGCAATGAATCGCCTGAACTATGTGCAAAGTGCATATTAGTTTACATCTTCAACCATTTACAGTCTACCGTGGCAGAGTACCCCCCCCCCTTCTCTAAACGGTTCGAAAGGCGAGCGTCTCCTCGGCAATTCTGCGTAGATAAGGCTACATACGCTTCTCCTATGGTTGGATGCTCGAAATCATTGAGTTGTCGTGATAAATAGTTCGTGCTTCTATTGAATGGCGATAGATTTACACACACCCGCATACACCCCCTTGCATGGCAAGATCCAAATAATCTAAATCATTTAACACTTCTCTCAAACCAGATAATATTACCACATGGACTATTTGCGCTCGATCGCTTCCACGACAAATGCAGTTCCATAGGTGACGCATATCTTCATTCGCTACAGCCCACTATAGAGCTACAGTAGCTAAAATAAATAAATAAATAAATAAATAAATAAATAAATAAATAAATAAATAAATTACAAGGGAATAACAAATGTAAACTTGACAGCATTGAACGCATTGCATTAAGTTTTCTTTAACACATACCGACGTTCAGACACTACTTCTGAACTTAACAATATCGCCGAACTATCCTATTCGTAGGAGTTCATTTGAAAGACTAAAGGTTCTTGTTAATATTCGTGATCTTATTAGCAAAAAAGTCACAGTTTCGCCGCAAGGGCGAAGCAATGAATGCGATAGCAAGAAATTGGAATTTCACACGGAGAACGAGAAGCAGCTCGACACTTGCAGCGAGCCGCTGAAGCACAAAGAAGGACGCCCGAAAAGAACGCACAGGCATGTACAGGGCAAGGTTCGTAACAACTGTCGCAGTTCTTACTCCAGATACCCACATACAGCTCTTTCATGATATGGTATAATGTAAGCTGGTTTAGTACACCGTATGGAACAACGTAAGCTAAATCATTTAACTATTTTCCTCAAACGACACAATCTAACCACTGGTGGCGGTTTGCGCTCGATCGCTCCTGCGACAAAAGCAGTTCATAGTTGAGCATATATCTTCTTATGCTACAGCCTGCAATTAGGCATGCGACATATGAAAATAAATAAACGCATAAATAGTCAATGAATAAATAAAATATTATTAATAAAAAGGCCGGGTCGAATGCTTCCACCTAGCTCCAGCACTACCGCGAGTGTGCCCAGCATTGTAGTGTCCAGAAAATGGCCGATGTTCGCCTTCATTATTAGCGGCACGAGCACAGAGTGACAAATCTTGTTTATCTTTCAAGCATTTCCGGTCGAGCACTTACTTCCGGTTTCGCGAACGTTCGTAAAAAGTCTTCTCAAAAACAGAAATAGATTGTCTGGATTCAAGTTAAGGGTTATATTGGACAGAGAGAGAGAGAGGTAAAAGTAGAGCGGAAAGGCAGGGAGGTTAACCGGAATATAAATATATGGTTTGCTACCCTTCACTGAGGATGGGTTAAGAAAAGACAGAAAAGCAAGGAAGAGAAGAATGAGAGAGCGAAGGAGATCAGTAGAAACACACACGGGAGTGTCATAATCGTTCAACAAGGCGGGTCTCTCGCCGATATTTCAGCAGCGCCTCCCTCGCTGTGTGCTGTGAAGCTGAGGCTTTCCGGTATTCCAAAATAGATTGCACTGCAAGCGGCTGGTCGTCGAGGCGCTCAAACACTGCTGAGAAAGGTTGTCTCTAGGAGCTGTATTGAGGGCAACGACAAATCACAGTGTTGGCGTTGAGTAGGCTACAAAAGAACTCACTCTGAAAGTGTTCAAAGGAGCCATGAGTCTGATGGCCAAGTATGCAGCCAAATGTTAAAAAACGGTAATATGGAAAAAGTACTTTATTACTGATCAGTGAATAATGTCGTTTTGTATAAGCAATAAAATAGAGTGAAAAGCACAGTTTTCCTCATCTTGCTTTGTGTTGAAGACATGGGCAACTTGCAAATAGATAAGCAAAACATAAGTTCCGTGGAACTGCATATATACGTATAGTTTATCTAGAATAAATATACTAATTGCCAGAGGCAGAGCAAGACTGGAACATACCAGGCAACCAGTCAGTAGCAAAATTACTCGTATAAGCAGGTCGTGCTTGAAGTCCCCGACCGAAAAAATTAGTAGTTACCATAATGCCAGCAAAGCTTCAAGTACGGATACCTGGTTGAAGACGATCAGTCTAGGTTCATTTCATTGCCGATCTCTGTTGTGTTCAAGTTCACACAAAAATGCGCGCGGCGCGTCAGCATTAAAAACTGACTCCTAGCGTCAGTGTCGATAACAGGCAGCGTAAGCGCGTGCTAGCCACGCGTTCGCCAACATGCGCGCTACATAGGCAGTTTGATCTTAGCCAAAAAGCGAACTTTGACTGCATCTTTAATTTGGGTATTGTATTCTATAGCTTCCCCGTGATTAAGCTTTATTTATATTGATGAAACCACCCGACGCTTAGGCAATCCCAAAGAGTAAGTGTGAGTGAAATCGACTAGGCGATCAAGAACAAAAACCTCGTCACTATGCCGTCTGATCGCTTTGTAGTGAAATACGTCAATATGTATGAGCGCTTTGTGATGGGTGGGCCTTTCAAACACCGACTCTGCGCAATTCACACGTTGTGACGCCTGGTGCAATTATACGCTTCTACGACACAATATTACATGCGTTAAGCAGACTCCTTCCACACATGACATACATATAATATTTTTTTTGCGCGCGCATTTGGAAGAGATAGCATGGCTCTGTGGTAGAACACCTGCTTGCCACGAAGACAGCCTGGATTCCCGAAGCCTGGATTCACTGGAACCCCGAAGATATTTATTATTTATTTTATTTGCATCTTTCTCGATTTTTCGGTCATGGACGAAATGATTTTTCGCTCACAACCAACGACGCCGTCCCCCACAACGAAGCCGACACCGGAATTTCTGTGAAACGAGCTCTTTAACGCTATTGCGTTAGATTCGCTCGGAGAACTGAATGTCCAACGGTTGCTTCGTCCGACATGCCGAGCACCGCTCGCCGAGTGGGGCTTCGCCCCGTCCGGAATGTCCCCCTCATGCCTCTCGCCGATCGTGGCCCCGTCCGTGAACTTCTTTGACCGCATCCACCGAGCCCCTTCTTTCCTACCATTTTCTTATTCCCACCTTATTCCCCCCTCGAGAGCCACTGCAGAAGTGTCCTCCTATATGAGAGACAATTGTGGGGCTCTCTTTTTTTCTTCAAATCCTCTAAGAATTTTTCGCTCACAACCAACGACGCCGTCCCCCACAACGAAGCCGACACCGGAATTTCTGTGAAACGAGCTCTTTAACGCTATTGCGTTAGATTGGTTCGGAGAACTGAATGTCCAACGGTTGCATTGTCCGACATGCCGAGCACCGCTCGCCGAGTGGGGCTTCGCCCCGTCCGGAATGTCCTCATGCCTCTCGCCGATCGTGGCCCCGTCCGTGAACTTCTTTGACCGCATCCACCGAGCCCCTTCTTTCCTACCATTTTTTTATTCCCACCTTATTCCCCCCTCGAGAGCCACTGCAGAAGTGTCCTCCTATATGAGAGACAAATGTGGGGCTCTCTTTTTTTCTTCAAATCCTCTAAGAATTTTTCGCTCACAACCAACGACGCCGTCCCCAACAACGAAGCCGACACCGGAATTTCTGTGAAACGAGCTCTTTAACGCTATTGCGTTAGATTCGTTCGGAGAACTGAATGTCCAACGGTTGCTTCGTCCGACATGCCGAGCACCGCTCGCCGAGTGGGGCTTCGCCCCGTCCGGAATGTCCTCATGCCTCTCGCCGATCGTGGCCCCGTCCGTGAACTTCTTTGACCGCATCCACCGAGCCCCTTCTTTCCTACCATTTTTTTATTCCCACCTTACTCCCCCCTCGAGAGCCACTGCAGAAGTGTCCTCCTATATGAGAGACAATTGTGGGGCTCTCTTTTTTTCTTCAAATCCTCTAAGAATTTTTCGCTCACAACCAACGACGCCGTCCCCCACAACGAAGCCGACACCGGAATTTCTGTGAAACGAGCTCTTTAACGCTATTGCGTTAGATTCGTTCGGAGAACTGAATGTCCAACGGTTGCTTTGTCCGACATGCCGAGCACCGCTCGCCGAGTGGGGCTTCGCCCCGTCCGGAATGTCCTCATGCCTCTCGCCGATCGTGGCCCCGTCCGTGAACTTCTTTGACCGCATCCACCGAGCCCCTTCTTTCCTACCATTATTTTATTCCCACCTTATTCCCCCCTCGAGAGCCACTGCAGAAGTGTCCTCCTATATGAGAGACAATTGTGGGGCTCTCTTTTTTTCTTCAAATCCTCTAAGAATTTTTCGCTCACAACCAACGACGCCGTCCCCCACAACGAAGCCGACACCGGAATTTCTGTGAAACGAGCTCTTTAACGCTATTGCGTTAGATTCGTTCGGAGAACTGAATGTCCAACGGTTGCTTTGTCCGACATGCCGAGCACCGCTCGCCGAGTGGGGCTTCGCCCCGTCCGGAATGTCCTCATTCCGGACGGGGTGTCTCTCATATAGGAGGACAGCTCAGCAGTGGCTCAGCAAAGCCACTGCTGAGCTGTCCTCCTATATGAGAGACAATTGCGGGGCTCACTTTTTTTCTGCATTTCCTTTAAGAATCACTCAACCGCCCCCCCCCCAGCCCCGCTATCGCGTTAATACACTCAGCTTGTTGTGATGAGTGAAGTGCGCGTTTGGAATAGTGCGCGAATGTGATGAAGGCGCGCATACGAAGACGAGGAGGACGACGGCAGAAACTGCGGATACGAGCACCGTTGGCGAAAACCACCGAAGAAGAAGATGTAGAGACACAGCACGTGAGCGTGGGCAAGACCAGCTCAACCAATGGGAAACCTCCACGCTGGTTCAGAGAGAACAGCCACGGATGCTGGAGGGATAGCGGGGAGACGTGGCCGGGACCTGGTGGAATAAAGAAGGTGTCCAGGGCGTGGGAGTGGCGGCCGACGGAGTACTGGTGCAACGGCCGCTGCGGGCTCCCACCCGGGCGCGTAACCCATCTTCTTCCGAGCGTCTGGCGTTTGTCAGACCAAAGCCTCTCGTCGCCTGGCGTTGGCTAGGCAATACCGGCGTCTCCCGGGTCAAGCACAGTCTGCGGCTGACGAACGCCGAAAGGGCGTCCGGCCATTGACCCCTACTCGCCGGGCGCGTCCATCTGCATCTTCGCCGACTGTCGAGCTTCGCCACCACTTCCTCTACCTCCGACGCCAATGCGTGTTCCTCCTCGATGATGTCCGTGCCCTTCATCACGAACGGTGACATTTTTGAATAACTCTCGTTTGGCCGTTTCGCTAAATAGCGACGAGTGGTTTATGTACCTTTGGTTTCGCGCGCCAAGTGCTTGTTTGTTTTATTTGATATCTGTTTATTTTGTAAATATATTTAGTTTTGTGTGTGTGTGTGTATACAAGCGGTCTCGTCAGTTCTTGATGGCGTTTAGGTCATCGCTACACTCACGAACCTGCACGAGAGCGTGTTTATTAAATAGCTTCGTGACACTTGTACAATTTCTCGAGTAATGGGCATTGTGCTCTCCTTAATGACTGAAGTGTTTCCTGAAAGTTTATCAATGGCTAGCCAGCAAACCTTCAAAACCTTTTCCTGCAGGCGCATTTTTCGCTGTGTTGATATAATCTCTTAAGCGTTTCTTGACGCATCTCCCAGTTTAGCTAGCATACACTTTTCCGCACTTTAAAGTAATTTCGTACAACACCCATACCGCGAATTCACAGAATGGCCGCCTGTGCTTTGTTCCGCAGACCTGCTGCCTCCTCGCCTCCCTGTCCGTCTTTCTACAGAGCTTAGACGAGCTGTGTCGTGCACCGAATACGACTCGCGTCAGAAAGCTGGGACACCTTTTAGGGACGAAACACCCTAGGGTCCCGGCCTGTCGGCGGGCATCGTCGTCTGCTGTCGTGGTGTACATCTTCGTCTCCTGTCCATTTGCTTGAGTGCAAGGGAGGGCGCCACCGCCTCAGCGCTCGCCGTGTGGCGAGAGAGCGAACGGCGCGCGTTGGCTATGGAAACACTCTTTCTGCGACGAACACCGGACTACCAGCTCGCAAGGAACGAGAACGTGCCCTCGCCCGCGACAGCCAACGCCGACGTAGGTAGTGTGTGCTAGCGAGTTTCTTGATTGAAAAAAACCGACTGCTCGCGCTGCACAACCATTTATGTACGGCCACCGAGTGTATGTAGGCATGAGATCTTGACCTGCAATGTAGTGCCGGTGGGAGATTTCTCTTGTGGGTAGTTGAACAATAAAGATTCGCAGCGTGCACGTTAACCAAAAACGGGAGTGCTGGTCTGTGTGTCTAATCTTTCTTCTCTCGCTCATTACGCATTAGCAGTGGATTTGCTGTGGAAAACACCGGGGCACACTGCATGCTTCGCCCCTGCACAGGTTTCACGTTAGTGGTGCTGAAACACCCTACGCTACATGTTTCGTTGACAGTACAGATGTCTTACTGTTCTTTATATCTTTTCATGTTGTGTGTAAGCTTGTGCGCGTAGATGGAGAGATAGATAATAAACATAGAGAAAGGCGGGGAGGTCAACCGGAATAATGTATCATGCCTTTCTTCTGCCTGCCCAGTGCGGTGGCTTCACACGTTTGCGAGGGACTGCGCATTTTCGTCAGACGGCTCTGTGCGACTGAAATGAGGAGGGACGGGGGATATTATCTTTGAGCTGTCTTTAACTTGAAGCTCGAACGCTTCTGAAAACTGTCTTTGTGTCTGTCTAAGCTGCATTTTTCTCAGAATCATGTACCGAAAAACCAACTAACCACTTTTATGCACCCAGGCAAAACTAATGTCGACGTACGAGTTCTACTACAGACAGCATAGTCAAGGATTAGGGCCGCCTCCACATTTTTTTTGCGTGAATTGGTTTCGGCTATGGGAATTTCAATTAAATAAGAAATCTCAGTTTTTGCACGGCCTAAGGAAAGAGGGCGTGGCTGCTTGCCAGTTGGTCTCGCAAACCTGGTCCTTTTCGCTAAATCAAAATACGGGAAAAATGTGCGGGGCAATCAGTATTGTTAAGGAAGGCATTATCACTTCACACATGTAAAAAACCAGACTTCGATTTTAACACCAAAGTGTTTTATGCCGGGGTCCACCAAGACTTCAGTGACGTATTTGCGTCACGGAAATGACGTCGAAAAAATTTACATGGTCAGATGGCAAAGAAAAAACGTTCCGTCAACGGGCGTCGCACCCACGACCGCTCGGTCCGCAATAACATATACCGGGCACGCTATCCACTGCGTCACGGTCACAGACTGTAGGGGCTTTACAAACGCGCCTTTTATATCTACCACTGTCCGGGCCGGCGGGGTGATGTTGCCTTCTGGAAGCGGTAAAGTAAATTCGTCATTACTGTGGCCTCCGCGATTAGCATCTGCAACGCATACACGTCCGTCCCATTCGGCGTGTTTTCAATAGAATTCAGTTTTGTCAATGCCTTAACACACCGCGAGGTGGCGACCTTCACCCAAGCGTCGTAGGGAGCCTACATGACCGGCCGTTTTAGGGTGATGTCAGCCTTTGACCCACTACATGCCGCTAACGCACCGCCGCCCGCCAAAACACAGTGTTGCCAGACAGCAACGCCGCGCTGGGAGCGGCCATAGAGTTTCCTACAATACTTACTAGAGGGAACTCTGGCGCTAGTGTCTATGAGAGCTGCAACGCATGACGCTTCAGCCAGCATGGGAATTATGGGTAGTACACAAATTTGTCTAAACTTCGTTCTTTCGGCTCCGTTTGGCTCCGCGTCGGCTGTATCCGCTTTGTCGCAAAACTAAATTCAGCAAAAGTCAGCAGTTCCACTTCACCACTTTAACTTTTTTAGGCTAAACAAATCAAACCTGGTGACGAAGTTCACAACGGTCTATTTTATCCGAAACGAACGCCAAAACACAGCAATAAACAAAGCCACAAGTATGTTTGAAGCCTCAAGCACGAAGACTAGGCAAATTTGTGTACTACCCATCATTCCCATGGTAGCTGAACGATCGCAGCGCCAGAGTCCCCTCTAGTTAATTTTAGGAAACTCTATGGGAGCGGCGGCTGGCCCCAATATGGCGGCGCACAGAAAACTGTGCATCTTGGTGCCCGCACTGCGTCTACTCCCGGTTGCGTTTAGTTCTCGACAATACAGCGTCGAGCATTGCGGTAGCGTGTTAACGCTGCCGGTGAAGCCCTGGATGCTGCGTACCACTCTGCACTAACCACAACAGAAAGAGCGTGCGAGTGTTCCGCTTCCCAGCGAGCCCTGGCCGACGACAACTCTGGCTGGCTCAAGTGAAGCGAGACGGCTGGGACAGTGCGTCTCGTATTTGCTCTGTGGGTCCTGCGTATTTCGTTCAGGTTTTTGCTGCAGCACACGTTATACGTGTTTCACGGTGATCGCGAATGTGTAGATAACGATGTTGTCGTTGCTGCGTCCACGCATTGCGAGTAGGAAGCCTACAAACGGGACGCATCCGAGCGTCCGTACGAAGACGCGCTCGCTAGTCTGAGCTGTTCCTTCTCTTGCGTGAGTTCGCGTCAGCGTAACCTCAGTATTATGTCACCGTAGGGCCCCTTATGCCTTTGCCTAAGATGACAAGAATTAGAAAGCCTTCCCATTTCGCTCTATTATATTGATCCTTACCCCCGAAGCTTTCTGCACCTAACGTGCTTTTGCGTTGCCTCCGCGATCATAGGCATTTCAACTTTTTATTTTCCACTCTCGTACTTAAGCATTGCCTCCGAGATGGGCACACGTTTCACCAAGCGACGATGGCGTGTGATGACGTCATCATGTGAGGTCATGTGATGAACTCATCATGAAACGTTATAATCACGTCACAATTTTCGGAGCTCTCTGACATCATGATGACGTCACACGGTCGGCTCCTTGATGACATCGATTGACATTCAGGTCATGCGACTTTCGATGCGCCGTCGGCTCGCACGCATTCACCTATCCAGCACGTGACCTCTGCCTACCTTTATTCCGTTTTCTTGAATCATTTGTGTTGACACCGCCGCCGACAGTGTGTGGCGATATCATACGTGTTACGTCATAGTGATTCTCATGAAGACGTCATACTTTGGTGTCATACCATGGTATTGCTAATTGATGTATCGCTCGTGTTGGCGCCGACGCTGGACGCCAACGACGGTTACATCTCGCGTTGGGTGCATCTAACCCCCGTATTCAGGAACGCTGCTCTACTTGACTTCGCACCGCCTTGGGCAGCGCGTTCGAAACGCGTTTGCGTTGCCTTGGCACAGCCTAAAGGCTGCGCGTTCGAAACGCGTTGAAGGCGGTGGGAAGTCAAGTTCAAGTAAAGGAGCGTTTCTGAATACGGGGGTAAGACTCGCCTTAATAAGGCTTTCGCCTGAAAAGGGGCCTTTGAATACACAGCAAGTCACTGCTAACCGTGCAGATCACGAGTAAATCTATTCATGGCAACCCATGTGGAGAGCAAGAGTGCTTCGCGTAACTGGAGGGAGAGGCCGCTGGCCCCAATATGGTGGCGCACGGAAAACTATGATGAATTTGGTGGAAGCTGGCAACAGCGTGCCCCATTGCCCGCTGGTTTTGTCTGAGTTTCTTGAAGGCATTCATTAAGATGTCTCCACCCTAAAAAATCACAGCATATCCACGGAGTGAATGAAGATGAGTGGGCGAAGCTGCGGAGGTTCATCGGTAAACCGTGAATCTTCCGTGAATTCTGCCCAGTACATCATCACCGACGTCAGATCGGGCGCGTTTATACTAAAGGTTCGATGAGTTATGACGACTTGCAGCTCACTTTAATGTTACATGTACGCTGTGAATTTTCATTGTTTAGAAAACCATTGCTTTAGAAAACATCTGGCGTCTTTCGTTAAGCAGCTGGCGTCTTTTCGTTTTGCTTTAGAAACATCTGGCGTTCTTTTGTTTTGCTTTTACAAAACATCTGGCGTGTTTCGTTGGTTTATTTCATCAATCAACGGCGTTTTGAACAAAATGTTTATTGTTTAATCACGCACAGGAGAAATCTCACCAGGCACTACCTTGGAGGTAAACAATGGCTGCTAATGGGAATGAGAGACAGAAGAAGTCGGCTTTTAGCTAACACACACTTCTACTAACGTTTCCTACTGGAACATGCCAATGGCTGCTAATGGGGAATGAGAGACAGAAGAATTCGGCTTTTAGTTAGCGCGCACGCTGCGAATTTTTTATTGTTCAACAACGCACAGGAAAAATCTCCCACCGGCACCACCTTGGAGGTACTAGCGTACTATCTGGTATCTGGTATCTAGCGTATCTGGTACTAGCGTTACGACTGGTTACGCACTACTGCGATTACGAGGGACGAACGGGTGCCGCCTTAAGGAGCTTCGCCCCTAAAACGGCCGTTCATGTAGGCTCCCTAAAGCGTCGTAAAAGCGTTGGCCTCGCTCAAAGAATCACGCTAATCCAAACGAAAAATAGCTCTGCGACGCGTGCCTGCCTCACCTGGCTAGAACACCGCGTTCCCCGCTCGCGCGCTCGCCCCGAGAAAAATCGCGGCCGGGCTTCCTGAGCGGCACGACGCGCTCTGCGTTTACCTCTATTCCGGCCGTCGTGTTCAATCACATTTTAACATGGCGCGGGATGGCGACCAAGTTCTGCGTCCAATATGCGACGCTCTCCTGGCTATCACCCCTCGTTCTCTGATTACGCTGTCACCGTTGACTACTACAGCTACCACAAGGGTTTGTTTAATCATTTAACATGGACATTAGCCGTCGAGATGGCGATGTACATACCACCAATCATAAACGTGCGTGCATACACGTTAAACGGTGCCATAGCTGCCAGACGCCAATATAGGTTGTGCAAACTCTCTTATTTCAATGTAGAGTAAACATTGAGTTACTTCTGTAAGGGCACGCTTTACTTTCGTGTTATTGCGATTCCTATGACGGAGGGATCAACTATGCTTTTTTTTACTTTAGCCTACCCACTTTCCTTAGCATGCTTAAAAAAGTAGGAAATCTGCATAGAAATAAGACAGTCAAAAGCACATTACACCAAAAAATTTACCGACAATATTACGTCGTTGCCCTCTCAAGGCACACTTTTACGCTTTAAACAAATATTTAATTAAAGAAAGCTTTTTCACGGATCATGACGTAATAATGTTGTCACATGACTTCTGTAGGTCAAACGTTAGTGATATATTTTGCGTAAAACTCGCAAGCTTTGGTAGAGGGATGACTGCGGGTGCGTTTGTTGAGAAGTGGCAGATGCCATGCATACTTTGGCTCCAGAAGCAGTGGTCGTCCGGCTCTTTTAGCGCCGAGGCGTGCCGCCCTGATCACGACGTCGACGTTCCTCCTCAACTGTTCGCGTGAACTCAACTGTTCGCGTTTGCGAACAATTGAGTTGAATACGAGGAACGTCGGCGCGCCCGCAAGCACTAGCGTGCGCGTCGACCTCCAGCCAATGCCACCGACGACGATCGGGCAACTAAAGCAAAAAGTACACGCGACGCCTCCACGTCGGGACGCTTCCCCAGCTTCTCAGACCACACAGTTGTAAGGGCTGTATTTTTTTATCAGAATGAAATAATGAAACCGCGTTTATTCCACTTTCAAATGCCCCGAAGGCGCTTCGGTGGAAAGTGGGGAGGGGTGTCAGGGATTTCGGACAATTCGCATCGGCTCTTTATAGGGTGGCGTGGAAGATAGCAAAGGGTGTCACTAGGTACTCGTGCCACTACAACTTATTCGTAGAACAAGGACGCCTTTCATATTAACCGGGAAGGTTCCAGGTGCATCCGTTATCTTTGGTTGAGCTTACACCTAACTTAGAAGGCATTTCTTGAACAACCCGTGCAGTTTTGATCATGTCCTGTTTAAGGGTGTGAGTTTTCTTTGTCATGGAGACAATTTCCCGGCGTCTTTCGCGTATTTTCAAGTGTGGACTTTATTTTTGTTGAACCATGGTTCTCTGATGCCGCCCTCAAGCGACAGTTTCACAAATCCAGGTTTGTATAACATAAATAACAAATGTCAAAGTCTACGCTCAAAGACCAAAATAGTCATTTGAATCTTTTTTATCAGTCCTGATTTGCGACGTATATGACTGTCTTTAAAGAGACAGAGCCACTAAGTCTCGAAATCATTATACTTTCTCGTCGGATAGTCGGAGACGCAATAGTGACTTAACGTATATCTTAAATGAGAGCCATATTTGTGGCATGTCGGGACTCAGTGAAAACAGTAACGCGTACTCTCTTTTTTTAAAAGTGTGTGGTAGTACGGCTTTACATTATATCTAGAAGCTTAAATAGCAAGCTGTCTACATTCTTATAGAAAAGGTTGGATAGCAAGTGTGTGCATTCCTGGAGTATCAGAAGAAAAGGCTCTCCAGCGAAGTTTAATATTCAGTTTTGGATGCGAAGCAGCTTGTGAACGAGGCCTGTCCCCCTGGCGCGACCAGTGCCACGCGTGCCACCAGAATGTATGGAAGAAAGAAGAGAACGAAGTGCTGGCACGAGAGGAGAGCTCGCGCATGGTGTGCAGAAAGGAATGTTCGCCTGAGAAATGGGTGCCACAGGATATATGGAAGAAAGGAGAGAACAAAGTTTTCGCACGAGCTGAGAGCTCGCGCATGGTGTGCAGAAGGGAATGTTTGCCTAACATATGGACGTGCGACAGAGCGCTCGCTCTACTGCGGTGCGTGCACTAGTATAAATCATGCAAGGTACCCACTGCGCCATAAATCATGCAAGGTACCCACTACGCCGGCACGTTATTCACAACAAGACCCACTTTTAGGGGCGAAGCTCCTTAAGGCGGCACCCGTTCGTCCCTCGTAGTCGTAGTAGTAGTCGTAGTGCGTAACCAGTCTTACGCTTTGACCTCCAAGGTGGTGCCGGTGGGAGATTTTTCCTGTGCGTTGTTGAACAATAAAAAATTCGCAGCGTGCGCGTTAACTAAAAGCCGAATTCTTCTGTCTCTCATTCCCCATTAGCAGCCATTGGCACTTTCCAGTAGGAAACGTTAGTAGAAGTAGAAGTGTAAGTGTTAGCTAAAAGCCGACTTCTTCTGTCTCTCATTCCCAGCAGCCATTGTTTACCTCCAAGGTAGTGGCCTGGTGAGATTTCTCCTGTGCGTGATTAAACAATAAAAATTTTGTTCAAAACGGCGTTGATTGATGAAATAAACCAACGAAAGACGCCAGATGTTTAGTAAAAGCAAAACGAAAGAACGCGAGATGTTTCTAAAGCAAAAAGAAAATACGCCAGCTGCTTAACGAAAGACGCCAGATGTTTTCTAAAGCAATGGCTTTCTAAACAATGAAAATTCACAGCGTACATGTAAAATTAAAGTGAGCTGCAAGTCGTCATAACTCATCGAACCTTTAGTATAAACGCGCCCGATCTCACGTCGGTGATGATGTACTGGGCAGAATTCACGGAAGATTCACGGTTTACCGATGAACCTCGCAAGCTTCGCCCACTCATCATCATTCACTCCGTGGATATGGTGTGATTTTTTAAAATAAATTTCTACAGCCAATGCTACATCTATCTCCGGGCAGGCTGTCGGAAGCATATGCGCACGTATTTCGATCCCTGTTCAGGCGTCACCTATTATGCCAAAGAACATCTCACCCTGGACACCGCCACCACTAGAAATTGTGCCATATATCACCGGAATTTGTGCAAAAAGGAAAATGCCCCAAGCAGTAACTCATCAGATAGCGTTGGAGTATATGTATAAAGAATACGCAGCCGAAACGCACATATTCACAGACGGTGCCACAAGCCAACGTAGATCGTCGTACGGAGTTCATGTGCCCTCTACAAGAAAATCTCTCTCGTATCGTTTTGAGAGAGCGACATCATCTACGTCATCTGAGCTATATGGCATTAAGGAGGCTCTTATGTTTATACTACGACACCAGCTGGCAAAAACATGGGTGATATTTACAGATCCTAAAGCAGCCCTACAAAGTATGTCGAACAGGTATAAGCATGGTAATCACCAAAGTGTAGCATCTGATATCACCTATCTTCATCACAAGGCTAAGACTGCAGGTAATTACATTAAGTTCCATTGGATACCTGGCCATGATGGTATTTCAGGAAACGAAAAACGGATGAAGCAGCCCGAAAAGGACTCCACTACCAGAATTTCAGAATATTTTTACTACAGTCGACGCCTCGCAGTTCGCAAAAAGAAAAAGACCGCCTCTGCAATCTGCCGCTCCGCCAAGATAATTGTCTGCGATGCATTAACCCAGAAGTGAGAGTGAAAATTTCCCCAACACTTCCTCACCAACTTTACACGCTGTACCATCGTCTTCGACTGAACGTGGCTTACACGAACAGTTAATTGTACCGCATAGGGCGCACCACTAGTCCCTGCTGTGATAACTGTGACAGCATAGAGACAGTGGAGCACATATTACTGGAATGTTCCGCGTACCGCGATGAGAGATAATTGCTTAAGTGACAAATGGACATGACTTGTCACGAGCACTTAACGTTATAAAACTTATTAGGCCCAGTGCCCGGCCCTACAAAGCAGCGATGGGTTTTACAGTCACTGTTTAATTACCTGTCAAAAACTGGCCTAGTCGGAAAGCTTTAACGGTTGGCTATTTCACATACCAAAGCCTTAACTTGCCTGACACCCTCGGTGTAAATATTTCTAACAGGTTCACTTACATTTCATTTTTTATATTCTTTCTATTATTATTTCCTGCCCTCTCTTCTTTAATCTGTCAATCCCATTCCCCATCCCTACACAGAGCAGAATGCCAGCGGTATACTGACGCCGGCAAAAATATATCTATTTCTAATAAAGTGCCTCTCTCTCTCTCTCTTGCAGTTACACGTCATCGCTCAAGCTTCTCGTTCACTCCGCCTTTTTGTCGTCCCTGCGACTAAAACAATGAAGCCGAGATCCTCGGAAGTGTGGTCGCAGGCGTTTGTTCACTTAGTGTTTGCGGCGTTGGCGTGATCTACTAAAGAAGACGGTAATATAGCCTCGCCGGATGGCTTACACTTTGGACAGTAGCGCTGATAGTTGGGCGACTTGGTGAGGTTTCATGGTTATGAAACAGCGCAACGAAAAAAGAGGCAAAATTCACAACGAGGAAGACACGAAGCCAAGCGAGGAAGACAAGAGCCTTCCTAGCTAGCCTTCGTGTCTTCCTCTTTGGCGCTTGTCTTCGTGTCTTCGCCGTCGTCAGTGTTGTGTGGTTTTTGTTGTTCGTTGTGCCATTTCATAATTATTACACCTTGGAGTCGTCATACGCGAATGCATTAGGAACGCTGCAAGTTTTAAGCAACATTTAGTGCGGAAGAGCGAAGGCCAAAAGCAAATATACGCCACCATATTGTGAGAATAAAAGTACAGTGACCTTTGGGATAATAGGTAGAAAGAACTTCGATGTCACAATAAATATAAGGGGTCAATTTGCATTTTGAAACTATTATTCGTACGAGCGTAACCGCTTGCGAATACAGTGGTGCGCAGGACATCGGAGGTTTTGTGGAGGGCGGTAGTTAGCAAGGTGGTTGAGAAAAATTCCACGCAGAATCTCCACCGCAACTCGTCTAAATTATCTGCAATCGTTCGGTGTTATCACTTGCTGTTTTGTCGCCATATGCTGCTGTTTTCCAGGAACTGCGAGATCGTCTTTTGGGATAATTGCAAGAGGCACTATAAAAAATATCTTGAAACGCACAAGTGGCGTCGCGAGAGCAGCCCGCTAATTAATATGTAAGAAACGAAGAACAGCCTAATAGCGTGCTCTTTGTTCTCGCAGGGATGTGCTTCCCACACTTGGACTGTTTGCGGCTTTTTCTCGAAAGTTCTTGCTCCTATTTACGTAGTATATTTATATGCACAAAACAAACTGCCAGTACGTCACTACAGATCATATATGATATTTGTTGGAGTTGTATAGATCGTAAGTCATGCGATCAAATCATTAGGCACAAACATATGGTCATGCGCACCAACATACAAAAGAATTGTACTGATACATATGAAATGTGCCAATATTCAATGTGGGTAACACTCACATACAATATGCGATTGGCACAATTACTCAGTATACAAAATAATTTGTCAGTACACACAACAAATACGCCAGATTTAACTGGGTGGTAGGCATGTTGTAATAAAGTTAAAAATTTATTAAACTCGTTACTGCTAGTTATGCATTCGGGTAATCAATTTTGTTCCGCAATCGCGGGCTGGAAGAAAGGATATTAACCATGTGGACGAATATAAATAGGTGGCTACGAATGTATATTTTAAAAAGCATAGCTGCGGAATGGAGAAAGTTATGAGGGAAATTCACAATCAATTACTGCGTCATTGAAAGTTTCGAGGAGTTTCATAAAATATAAAGAAAAGCAGAGAGGGTAAATCGCATATGAAAAGTGAAAATAAAGATGGCCGTGAAAATTCACTAAGGAGAGGAAAAAAGAAATCACACGGAAAATTGGCTGCGACAACGGAAAGGGCACCGCTTTACAATTTGGAGCCAGAGCTGAATGAACACAGATAAAACACTCTGCAGAAAACATTCACAAAAGAGAGGAGGTATGCGTCCATCGTAAGAAAAATCTGAATGCGAGGTGTACTGCACTGCCTTGCAGTCCTTAAAGGGGAAAGAGCCGACCTCAAACGCGTTTACCGCGCTTTCATTTTCAGGTTGGCTTTGCTGCACGATTCAATGACGTTCCTAGAACAAAAACATGTTTAGTTCAATTACAGAATGAAATCACTTCATAACGCCGTGCCATTAGCGTTTCCATGAATAAAGTGAATGTTCGCGAAAAGTGCGAAGACTAAATGGCACGATGATGCGAGCTGGCACAAAACGTGTCGTTGACAATACTCGAGAAGCTCGTCGAGCGACTTTTTTCTGAGACGAAGTTTACCAAATTACAGAAACGTACGGCTTTCGTATTGTTTACGCTAAAACTTTCAACACCTGGAGCAGCGTGTCGGAATGGAACGAAAACCAATAAGAAAAAAAAAACGATATTTTTGACCGGAACAAGAGCGTAACCGAAACTTTATCTATTATTTCGTTCCGGAGTGAAACCAAAATTTTTAAAATTGTTTTTCGTTTCACGAGAAAACTTGGCAATCCGGAACAACTGAGGCCATGCAACGTGAGCACTAATGTATATCTGAGGGTACACTATTAATAGGGCGTACCTCAGGCAGGTATTCCAAAGCAAAGAAATGTGGAAATTGTGGGAAAATCTAAACTGTGGCAGCAAGAGATTTTTATATTAACGCAAGTTGACTTTTGCGCGCTTTTCACGCAGGCCAACGTGGAGGGGACACTGTCGGCGCTGAAGTTTGTTACAGCGAAAGCTGTTTGAGATCACAACAGCCGCGTTTGGGGCCGTAGTTGTCCGGCGCCGCCGGTGTCCGGAAACGCTATTGCGTGAAATAAAAAACACGGCTGATCCCCTTTCATAGGAATCAGTATAACAAGAATGTGAAATATGTCTTCACAGGGGTAGTTGAGCGTTTATTGCGCATTGTTAAGCCAAAAGGGCGAAGGAATGAATGCTACAGCAACAAATTGTAATATCACGCGAATAACGGCATGCAGCTCGAAACTAAGTTGCAAAATAAAGCAGAAAGGACACAAGAAAACACAATATACAGGACAAGCCCGAAATAACTGTCAGAATTGTTACTTCTTTGCGCGTGCGGAGCGTGCTCTTTTAGGAAATGCGGCCGCTGCAGCGACGGAAGTGACATTCGTTCTCCCTGAATCGTCAACGGAATCTTGCGGTGAAAGGACAAGACGTTACGAGCCGTCCCCATCATTATGCAAGCGCGTGCACATGAGAGACACCCCCTGCAGAAGCGCGCCATCTCGGTAGTGATAACAAGAACACGCTGAAGCCACCGAGCTCTGAACACCGCGAACAGTAAATGGTGTATATAAATAGGTTGCTGTTAGTAAGCTTAAGAACGTGCGCTCTGTGGCCGTGTGGTTCCACGCCGCCCGCTGCGGAGCGAAGGGTCGTAGGTTCGACTCCCGGCAACGGAACTTTTTCTTCTTTGCCATCTGCCATCAGTTTTTTCTTTGCCATCTGTTACTGTATATTTTACCACGTCATATGCGTGACGGAAATACATCAATGGGGCCGTGGTGGACCCTGGCACAAAACACTTTCGTGTTAAAAACGAAATGAGAAACACATTTCTAGGATCGGATGGGACCTTAACCCGCGCCCTCTGCGTGGCAGTCGAGTATTTCACCACAATGCCAGGCTGGTGCGTGTAACTCCTTCGCAAAAATACTCTATACAGGCGTCATGTCGGGCAAGGAATCGTGTTAACATATGTTATATAGCATGGCAGAAGAGTAAAATAACAACCTGGCGTCACACAATGCGAATGGCACAACGAGTCGGTCGTTGAATTCTTCCAAGCCGTTAGAAAGGGCTCAGCTACAATTCTTGATCGTCTACAGCCAGAGCACTAAGTACACATAATGCCTTACAGACGTATAGCGGGTGCCACGATTCTTTGAAGAATGACAAAAAATGGCATAGTGGGTGCTTCGCCACATAAGAAAAATTGCGATAACTTATAGTGCAGTGGGTACTTTGCATGGGTACTTGTATTAGTTTCCCCAAGAGAGTCTACAACGGGATCTAGACAGGACGCTCTTCCAGCTTTTCCTGTGACTGTGCTGCGTGTTCCGCCCAGGCCTCTCATTTTTTTAGGGGCGAAGCTCCTTAAGGCGGCACCCGTTCGTCCCTCGTAGTCGTCGTCGTAGTAGTAGTAGTAGTCGTAGTCGTAGTCCGTAACAAGTCTTACGCTTTGACCTAGAAGGTGGTGCCGGTGGGAGATTTTTCCTGTGCGTTGTTGAACAATAGAAAATTCGCAGCGTGCGCGTTAACTAAAAGCCGACTTCTTCTGTCTCTCATTCCCATTAGCAGCCATTGTTTACCTCCAAGGTAGTGCCTGGTGAGATTTCTCCTGTGCGTGATTAAACAATAAATATTTTGTTCAAAACGCCGTTGATTGATGAAATAAACCACGAAAGACGCCAGATGTTTGTAAAAGCAAAACGAAAGAACGCCAGATGTTTCTAAAGCAAAACGAAAAGACGCCAGCTGCTTAACGAAAGACGCCAGATTTTTCTAAAGCAATGCTTTTCTAAACAATGAAAATTCACAGCCTACATGTAAAATTAAAGTGAGCTGCAAGTCGTCATTACTCATCGAACCTTTAGTATAAACGCGCCCGATCTCACGTCGGTGATGATGTACTGGGCAGAATTCACGGAAGATTCACGGTTTACCGATGAACCTACGCAGCTTCGCCCACTCATCATCATTCACTCCGTGGATATGCTGTGATTTTTTTTTTTGTATCAGAACACCAGTCTCGCACATTCGGACGGTGTCGGCACGGCGTCTCTCATATTTCGTGTAGCGTTCGTCGGCGTCTAAAGTGATCATTAATCAAAGAGTTGGAAAAAAAAGAAAACCGATCATAACCACAGCTGCCACTCGAGAATATTTGAATTGCGCGACTAAGAAGGACAGAAGACGCCAGCTTCCGGGACAAACAAGGGACCTTTCGGTGGCTTCTCAAGCGCCCGCCTCGCAGAGCGGGGATGCGCCGTCCAGCCTTTTTAATGGAGGTCAGTGGTTCAAGAGGAATCGAAACCAGGGCATGATTCTGAGGCTCGTCATCGCAGTAGACTCCGGATTAGATTTGACCAAATAGGCTTCTGGAACGTGCATGCAATATCTAAGCACAAATGTGTTCATTTCACTTCGCCGCATCGGAAGTGCGGCCTTCGCGACCGCAAATAAGTAAAATTATTCAAAGTATTACGAGCTGCACTAGGTTAGTGTGCTAAGCTGTCACTGTATTGTGAGGCGGCCTTCCTACGTGTGGCCGCTTAAGGGAAGTGCCTTGCGGGCGGGAGTGTTGCTCACGGAGAAGCCTCACTGGGAATGGAGCCGACTCTACGAAGGTTCTCAAGTAAGGTCACTCGGTTCACTGACAAGAGTGTCACAAGTTTCCCTATCTTTTCTTTGTAAACTAGGAGGCTAAGGTTCGCACCAACACCATTTTGGAAAATCAAGAGAAGACATCAGTGAAAGAAGCCCTGAACTATAAAATAGGAATTAAAATATAAATCTTATAATCTCTCTTTAGCCTAATGTTGACGCCTAAAAGGTTAACAACTGCCTTGCCATAAGACAGAAGACTTTCTAATGATGGACGTTTTGCGTGACGGACAGCGTGGAATATCAGACGCAAGCTCCAACAGAGACCCTGTGAGAGTGCGAAAGAGAGCGAGTAGAACTTTCTTCAAAACAAAGGGGGATCTTGATCATCTATGCCTGGCGCCCTACGTCCAGGGTTCCACTGGCCTTGGCCGCCCGCAGGACTTGATCCAAGAGCGCGAGCAGCACTCCCGGGTCGCGTATTATGAAGTGCTGGCGCCGCAGCGCGCGCGAGTGAGAAAAAAGAGAGAGCAAGGAGGGAGCTAATGGTGGGCGCCGGGAGCTCTTGCTCGCTATTGGTTTTTCTTTTTAGGTCACGTGACTGAGCCCACGCGCGTTTTCGAACGCACGCTCGCCCACGCCACGCCGGAGATCCGCGCACCGAGGGCGCGTGAGAGTGGTTTTCAATAGGGTGATAATTACGACGAGTAAAGTGGTTCCGACTGTCAACGTGAAGTGCCTCCGCGTCCACCTGTGCACGGACGGCTACGCGCACGAGTAACACGTGAGACAATTATTACGGAATGGATCGGCGACAGGGAAACCGGAAACCTGAAAGCGCGTCCAAAATCTTTGCCATGTTAGCGTGATGATTAGTGGAATCACGTAGGTTTGGGCATTTGCTGTTTCATTGCTGTTTCTAGCGCATACACGGGACAAAAACAATTAACACCGACGAATACAGGCGCTAACTTCCAAAAGAATTATTTTCAAAGCGTCTCACTCATATATATATATATATATATATATATATATATATATATATATATATATATATATATATATATATATATATAATATATATATATATATATATATATAGAGCTGAGACACGGCGTGGACAAGGAAACTGTAATATGACAGTATAGAAACGTAAGCCTAGCCAGCGCAAACAGCAACAACGTTCAGCACGAGCCGCTCCTGTGTAGCGCTGACGATACGACTGCGTAGCTAGCCCTTCAGGGTGCACTTCTTCTTCATCACATTTTCCCCTTCGCTGAAGACAGAGCCCAGTAAGCGTTCTAAGGTGTCGTAAGAACAAGGGGTTCGTGATATGGCTTGAGGCGATCCACGTGAACAGTTTCGCGGCCTCGGCGACGCAGGTCCGCAGTGGGCGTGAGGGGTTCGATGATGTAGTTAACGCGAGAAGTTTGCTGTAGCACGCGGTAGGTGACGCGGTAGGACAGGGCGGCGGGTGACGAGGCGTTGTCGGCGGAGCTCGTCATAGCTTTGGCACAGCTCAATGACTTGGGCGACAGTACCCGGGCCCTTCGAAATCAGCATCTGGAATGCGTCCTCGTCTATGCCCTTCAAGATGTGCTTGATTCTGTCCGCCTCGGCCATGGTCGCATCGACGCGTTTGCACAGGTCGATGACGTCCTCAATATAGCTGGTAAAGGTCTCGCCAGGTTGTTGAGAGCGCGACTGCAGGCGCTGTTCGGCGCGAAGCTTGCGGACAGCAGGACGGCCGAAGACTTCGCTGAACTTAGCCTTGAACGCGGTCCAGGTGGGAACGTCGGATTGATGGTTCCGAAGCCACAAGTGAGCAATGCCGGCGAGGTAAATACCGACAGTGGCCAGTTTCATGGCGTCGTCCCATTTGTTGAGGACACTCACGAGTTCATAGTAGACAGCCAGTCGTCGACGTCGTGGTCATCAGTGCCGCTGAATATTGGAGGGTCCCCGCTGACGAACCGCGCCGGAGCATGCGGTGGCCTGCGGAGCAGGTAGCGGCGGGCTTGTGTGAGTTCGGTGGTCATGGCGGCAGGTAGAGTCTGGTTGCGCAACTCCAGGATTGTCAGAAGACCTAGCAACCTCCACCAATTATAATAAAGAGCTGAGACACGGCGTGGACAAGAGAAACTGTAATATGACAGTATAGAACCGTAAGCCTAGCCAGCGCAAACAGCAACAACGTTCAGCACGAGCCGCTCCTGTGTAGCGCTGACGATACGACTGCGTAGCTAGCTCTTCAGGGTGCACTTCTTCTTCATCACTATATATATATATATATATATATATATATATATATATATATATAATATATATATATATATATGCGATTGTTGAAAGGCCCGAGCAGCACCCTGGAGAAGGGATCCAAACTTGAAATTGAACCTAGATTGTCTGCTCCAGAATTGTTAACTAACACTGGTCAGAGATGTTTCAATATGTGCTGCAGGCAGTGATGTTTAAATGTGCTTCCGGCAGGCGTTGATGCGGTATCGTGGGCAAAGCTCCGAAAGTCAAAACTTTCCTTCGGGATAATAGCCTAGCAGTCCTTCCTGCAGACAATGAAGGCGGGTGTGTGGTTCGTCCGCATGAGAATTTAAGAGTGAAGGCCAATGCAGCTATTAATATTAATAATATCAGAGTCTATACTCTTCCTCACCCGAAGCTGAGCAGAGCTCAGTCAGCTACTCTGAGAATGTTGCAGGCAAGGCAGCGCTTTCCCGTCGCTGGGCATCCTCAGTAAGATATACTCGGACCTTGACCCTGGTTGCCGCGACTGCAGTGAAACCTTTAGTTCCATGGCTCACATGCTCTGGCGATGTCCCGCGTTGCCTAAAAACCTCTCCAGCGAAGCCGAATGGGAGGAGGCCATCAGAAGCATGGCACTCCGAAAGCAAATCCAGGCTATCCAGAGGAACCAAGGAAGGGCTGAGCGTCACGGCGTTCTGTCCACGTCGGCGCGGCAGCGGTTACGACTTCCCATTAAGGGGTCAGTAGCTCCGCAGGATACAAGAAAGTTCGTTGTGTGTCTGTCTGTCTCTCTGTCTGTCTGTCTGCGGTTTAACGTCCCAAAACAACGCTCGTGATATCGGCAGTAAAAGAGCACTGGTTTTTCAACTGCTCTTTAAGTGAAGACCCATAAGTCAATGGCCATTGCGTGTCATCGTACCAGAATCAGGTGCATGGCAAAAGTATGTTGGCCTCTACATTGAAGATAAGTTGAAGTTACTGAGCACAGATGATCTGTTTTTGACGAAGAATTCTTAGCAAGTCATCAGTTATCGTCAAACTGAGTCTTGCAATAACTTGCGTGCGTTCGTGATAGACGTCGAAGATGTGTATTATTCCTTAACCCATAATGAGTTGCTTTCGTGCGTTCAAGAATGCATGGACGTTCATGATGAACTGAATTTGAGAAATACCCTCTGCGTATCGTTGCAAGGGTTTCGTGAGTTTCTTTCTATTTCAATGCCCATATTAACACGGAAGTGTTTTATGCCGGGGTCCACAACTACTTCCGTTACCGGATATGACGTTCATGAAATGGACGCCAGCGGGTGAGAAAGAAAAAAACGAAGAAAATATTATGCCGCTGGGAATCGAACCCACGACGCTGCTGCCGCGACGGTAAGCGCCCGACGCTAAACCATATAAGCTAGCTTGGCAGACGCTGGACACCTGACGAACGCGCCTTATATCTTTCACACATTCTCTCTCGCGCGGCGCTCTCTGTTGGCGGTGTAGATATGTGGGACGGAGCGGGTGCCGCGTCTATGAGAGGTGCAAAGAAGTAATGCGTCACGATCGACACTCACTAGCGCTTACTCCGAGATTGCGCGCGATATCGTAGGCCATGGTTAAGGCGTCTCGATACCAGCGAGGGACACTGGCCGCGCTGGCCTCGCCGAGGCGCCCTAGACGCTGTTACGTCCTTTTCCTTTCGCTTCACGTGAGCGTGCGCCGGCTCATCCGAGTAGTGCAGCTGCCACATGCACCAACCGGATTTCTCCACCGCCGACTAGATCGACTGCAAGAGCACCGACTAACAAAACTGCTGCAATACGTGTTGCTGAAAGGACACGATTTCGACGGGCGAATGTCATGCCTTGATGGAGCGAAGCAGAGGCACGCGGGACGCACGCGTTTGCGGCTCAGGCTAAGAACCTCTACAAACAAGGCGTCAGCCTCGCTGCATCCACGCTAATCGGTGCTATCGCTGCCAAACACCAATAAACATCGTACAAGCTCTCATATATCATTTCAGAATGAGCACTACTTCTGTGTAGATACGTTTCACTTTCGTGTTATAACAATTCCTATGACGGTGGGATCAGCCATGTCTTTTTTTCTGAATGTGACTGAGATATTTTTCTTCAAAAATAAGGAATTCGCATTGGTTCATGCATTGCGGCCATTCTTAGCGGTCTGTATCTTGCCCGCGTAAACAGAAATTTGGGAAGCCAACTTATAAGTTAAAATTCCAAGGATGTGTACCGGTACAATGATGATTGTCTTGTTTTCCTGGATACAAACAGATTTTATAATGATGTGTCTCAGCTACTAGATGCTTTTACAAAGTGCTTTCGTACGCTCCTTATCATCCATGAAACACCGGGAATCAACAGCCTCAGATATCGGGGCATACGGTTGTGGTTAGCGGGTAACCATGTGTGTTGGTCGTATGAGTGCAGAGACCATAAGCCATTTCTGCCATTTTCGTCGAGTCACTCTAAGCTCGTAATGACGAGTATAGGGAAACTAACTTTAACCAACGCGCTTCGCCGCTCCTTCTATCTAAGTGTCACAGCAGTTTCGCGCTCAGGCCGAGCACTTCAAAAATGCTGGGTACCCACAGCCAATGATCACTTCAGTGGCCGAAGGTCTTAAAACCTTCAAACGTGGCCGCCTGAACACGCTGAGAAAAGTGCCACGAAGCACCGCTAACGTCAATGCGCTGTTCATAGCGCCAAAACAGACTATCCAATCTGTGCAAAGCCAGCTACACGGAAAGCCAAGGAGGCTGGGTGGTGCGACGAAGAACAGATTAGCTTTGTTGAGTGAACCAACAATGTGGTGCATGCTCTAAACCGGTTAACGTGCGGGAGGAAGTAACACCGGACAGGCTGGTCAATGTATCAACGCAGCTTGAGGGAGCCGCCATCAATTGTGCGCAATGGCGCGATGCGGGCCATCTTAGCCTCCACTGCAAAAAACTGTGGGTGCATGCCCCGTATTCCATTCTTCGTACGCGGCAAGGAGCGCCAAGCTAATGACACGTGGGGTAAATACAGATGTGAATATCGCTAAATGGAGGACACGTGCGTGAGCACAACATCAGTGCTCTAGACAAAAAAAAAAAAAGAAATTAATTGCCTTAAAGGGACACTAAAGGCAAATATTAAGTCGACGTTGATTGTTGAAATAGCGGTCCAGAAACCTCGTAGTGCTGCTTTTGTGCCAAGGAAGTGCTTATTTTGAAATAAAATCACGTTTCTAGTGGTCCGCATCGCGTTGGCGCGCTTCAAATCTCCCGCCTGTAAATACGACTTTCATACGTCACTGCTGCCGTGCCCAACGTTGCCCGCTTTTACTGCGCGGCCCCCGACACTAGTAGCAGCCGAGCGGAAGTCGCAGGACCCACAGTAGCAACAACGGCGTTGCGGCAAAGACTTGCTCGTATGGGCACATTCAAGCCTTCACCAAGTTGCGGTTGGTCTCCGTAATCCTCAGTACGAAAGTGCAGCGAGCACACACGCAGAGGTTTTGACTGCTTAGCACACTGGCGCAGTGGCAATGACACTAAGCCACTTCGAGCGTAAGGGTTCATTCCGCGGCACCAGTGAAAAGACACACCGGTTTCCTTGCTGCAGCACTGGCGTTGTGCACCATTCGGGCATACGGAAATATCACACGCATGCGGCATTTTGTCGAACTTCTGTCAGAGCGACTTTCACGAGCACGCAAAACACGCATGGCAGTACGCCGATCCCGAAACTACCACTGAGACGGGCGAGGCGCAGTTCGGCGAAAACGGAACCTTTGAACCACGCCGCGCCGTTTCCCATGGCAACGCCATGGAGGTTTGTTTCTATGAATCAAGCGGAAACGAACAAACAGCATTTTATTACGTTTTTTGATGCTCGGAATTTTCTTTTTTTACTGCTGCTAGTTTGATTACTAGTGATTTATTGTAGGCCGACTTCCATACGTCATCTGGATCACTTCGAAAATGTCCCACTCGTGGCGCTCGTCATGTGATACAGTTAGCTTAATTTCTCGGTAAGTAGGGCACTGCTGTTGATAATATTGCCGTTTTAGAAGTTGTCATACATTGGGCTTTCACTCTGACAAAATTTGTTATTTGCCTTTAGTGTCCCTTTAATCATAATCCATGAACGACATGGCGGAAAGAGCAGTAAATATCTTCCCTCAATCGTTTCCTTTTTAGCCGGCATTCACTTTGCAGTGTTCATCCTATCCGACATGAAATGTGACAAATGTGGTCGCGCGGGCTTTTCACCAGTCCCATATATATGAGTGCGACGCTTGTAAAATAAATCTGTTGGAAGTTAGCTACTGTATTCATCGGTGTTAGCTGTTTTTGTCTCGTGTGTGCGCTAGAAACAGCAATGGAACACGAACATGCCCAAATCTACGTGATTTCACTAATCATCAAGCTAACATGGCAAAGATTTTGGACGTGCTTTTGGATTTTGGGTTTCCCTGTCGGCGATCCATGCCGTATTATTTGTCTCGCATGTTCCTGGCGAGCCACTCGTGCGCGTCTCCGTCCGTGCACTAGTGAGCGCGGAGGCATTTCGCGTTGACTGTTGGAACCAAATTGCTCATCGAAACTATCACGCTATCGATACCCACTCGCACGCGCCCTGTACGCGCGGATCTGCGGCGCGGCGGGGGCGAGCGTGCGTTCGAAAACGCGCGCGCGAGCCCAGTCACGTGACGTCAAAAGAAAAATCATAGCGTGCAAGCGCTCCCGGCGGGAGCCGCTTAGCGCCGCTGGCTCCCTCCTCGCTCTCTCTCTTTTCTCTCTTGCGTGCGCTGCTGTGCCAGCAATTCATAATACGTTCCTGGGTCCGAGCTGGCACAACCCCGTTACAGTAAAAGCGAAACGAAACGCTGCAGTAAAGAAACACAATGAAATTGAAGGTTACAGTAAATATGAGATGTAATAACAGTACCAGCGCGGTAAGCGAACGAATTCAGCTGTGTGATGGAAATCAGAGGTCTTATTGTACTCGGAAATTAGCGAAGAGGTTTGAAGTAATTTCTCCGAAGGATCTCTTGATAGATCATTCTAAATCAAAGTCTCACTAACGCAATACAGGTTGCTTGAGATCACCAGTTCTTTTGTCGTCGCATGCTGCTATGTTTTAGGCAACTGCGACAATGTAGAAGCCTGGTTGCAGCGTCGAAATTTTGAATGAGCACGAAACGACGAAGGGTCGAGTGCACTCTTCAAAAAAGGGAGTCATGTCTACCTGAATCTCCTTGTGGCAGCCGATGATCATCTTTTTTTCCCTAAATGTAATCACAATACTCTGGTTGGCGCTCCTGCATCAAACATATGACTCTCTTGCTCCAAGGGAGTCAGTCATGGACATGCATATACAGGGTGATTTTTAAAAAGAAACTGTACTGGCTACGACCAAGATACGGTACGCTGGTTTGGCGCGTGCATAAAATGATGTACCGATAGCTACAAGTTGAGTGAGAATATGTAGAATGCGATCGTAAATGCGGAAGTACACACGAATTATGCGATGACTTCAGTTAAATTATTGCTGAAATAGCGCGTCAAAACGTCTACAAATATGCAGGGTTCCGAAAATTTGAAGTCTTGCCCTTCAAGCGAAACATTGATAGTTATGATAACGTTTGACAATGAGAGCGCTGACAAATTTACGAATATTTTAACGTTTGCAAGTGAGGTTCCTAGATTCCTACGACTGCATGTACTGCAGGAAACATACGCGTACTAGTGAAATGAGCATTGGTGGTGTTGAAGGGGTGCATTTTAGCGCAAAATATGAAAGAAACCCTACTGAAAATTCCTATACATACAGGACCCATACATATGATGTTATTGGATACAGGTCGTATAGGGGATACGGCTTTATAGGTGATACAGGTTATAGGTGATACAGGTTTATAGATGATATAGGTATAGGTTGTATAGGTGATATAGGTCGTATAGGTGATACAGGTAGGTTGATTATATGGGTGTTACAAGTGATATGGGTAATATGGGCCGAATCAGCGATTTGGGTCCCAATGACGTGCAGCAAAGGAACATATTGAGAGAGACATGCCAGTTTATGAAGCGTGTAATAAAAGCAAATATATACAGCAATTCAAGCTGTAATGATATCTCGCAGCAGTCTAATTATAAGAATGTAAGAATTCACTGTTGCACTTACATATATACTTGAAGAAAAACGATCAGGCAAGAATATTTGGTAACTGATTATTTATTTAAATCTTTAAGCATCTCCGCAATAAAACGGTTCATCTTTTTCAAACGTTCAGCTCCCGGCACTTCGTTGGGCTTCTCGGCCACATACTTGTTGAAGGCATCTGTGGAATAATGAGCAGGAATGTGAAGGAATTTTAAGCACTCATAAGTTCACATGTATGGTAAAAATGAATGTCATTACATTAAGCGAAATTAATGAAGCATGAAATACTCACTTGCATGAAATACTCCTTCTTAGCCCCTAGTTGACACAGTTAGCAAAAACAGGTGCTGTACACAATGTGTACATAGCGTGTCGATGGGTTAGAACACTTCAGAACTGCAAAACTTTGTGATGTAAACCACAATAGTTACGTAGTTGCATACTGATACAACATCCAACGCACAATACTTTTTTTTCAGTTTTCATGACTTCGAGTAGAACGTACGAAGGCAGTGAAATGATAAACTTACCTTCAAGATAATCACAGAGGCGCGTGTTTGGAGATCCAGCAATACAGAAAATGTTTATGGCGCATTGTGGTGACGGTATCTGTCTCGGCAGCTTTGCAGAGGGACGCTGCGATGGAGTCTTGCATGTAGGCTGAGGTGTCCATTTTCCGCAGGAAAGTTGCGATGCTGGGTCTGGGCAACAACCCTTTCCGCCGAAACAAACTTCTATGTACGGCCACAATTGCAGCACATGAGCGAAGTATGTTCTTCACTTTTTTCGCTGATAGCCTGTGCACATCGCGGTACTCGATGTCCACGAAATCAGAGCAAGAGAGATGGCAAGTGACGAACGCGATCCGCACTCGTGACGCTGGTGAGCAATTCTGAAGAAGGAAGTGCGGCGCGGAGGATACACAACAAAACTAGTGACCGTCAGAAATTTACACTGGTGTACTGCCAATAAATTCTGCGAAGCTTATTTGCGAACTATCAAGTTTTCATGGCGAATATTAGCACCCTATAAAATACAAATTGATCTTTTCTCGCGTTATTTTCTTGATCGCAACAGTAGACGGGCCTCCTTGCACCTGTGCAGCGAAAGTTTGCGACATGCGTTCTCAGAATTCTTCTCTTCCCCCCTCATGGTCTCGCCACGTGCAAAGACTACCGCCCGCGACTTACCAGACAGGCGAGTTTCGGAACAATAGGGCGCGCCTTTTCCCCCCGCGGTCGGGAGAGCAGCTTAAAAAATGCACGACCGTTGAAAGACGCGTTCGTCGAATCCGCATTCTTTTCGCGTAAGCCGGCTACCACGACGTGTTTTATCCCCATTTTTATCGTACTTCTCATGAATAAATAGTAATAAAATAATAATAATAAAGACACTGCCTGTCAAAGCATTGAATACACATTCCGATAAACATTGAATCAAGGGTACTTTGCTAATTTTGGAAGGCAGCATTTTAGCGAATCATTGAAGCAAATGCACGTGTCGCACTTGACCGCGACACGATCCGTCTACACAGTTCAGAAACACGTGCGCCGCACAGTCAGTGCCTGAAAGCATATGCTTGCATGCAGTTTTATGTAATGCAATGCTGCTCCACTTAGTGCTGTAACTGTATCCTCAAGTTTGGTTTATGCCTAATTCAGGACCCTTATTAACGAACGTGTCTTATAAAAATGGAAAAATATGCGTAAGAGAAAACTGCAGCCAATAGTGGTGCTGGCCATATGACGCACACACACACACACACCACACACACACCCACACCACACACACACGCACACACACACACACGCGCGCGCGCGCGCGGCACACACGCACGCACGCACGCACACACACAATAAGTTTTGTGAATTCTACCCAGAAGCTAATGTAGGTGTCAACATCCCTCATTGAGAGCGCTCAATACTAGGTCAATTAAATGTGTAGTGACCGTGGGTCAATTAAAACTTTCTTAATGTATGTCAATTAAAAATAAAATGAGTGAGAGTCAACTGAATATTTAACCTAATGTCAATTCAATGTTTATTGAGGGCACTCATTAGAAGCTGCCGTTTAATTGACCAGCTATTGAGTCAAAAAGGCCTCGGTTCGGGGTCAATTGACACGCAAAGTGCATTTTTGTAAGGGGTGCGCGTGCAAAAGATGTTGTACGAGGTGTAGATGAAAGCAGATGATAATGTGCTGCACTGCCACTTGTCAAGATAAAAAAAAAAGCCAGCTGGTTCGAGAGCTAGAGTGAGATGAAAGGAATTTGAAAGATAACATGAGAATTAGGTGCTGTCCTGCCACTTATAGAGATAAAAAGGCGAACTATTGATCAGGATGAGATTGTGACAGGTTTGAATGAGAGCGGATGAAAGAAACAACTCCTGTGTTGATCCTATATGCCGCCATATAGGTCCTGGCCGGCCCTATTGTATCCTATAACCGCCATATGGGTCCTCTGGAGGTCCTATTTGAGTCCTATATACCGCCATATGGGTCCTCTGTAGGTCCTACTTGCGTCCTATATACCGCCATATGGGTCCTGTTTAGGTCCCATTTGGATCCTATATACCCCCATACGGTCCTATACAATTCCTATATTTAGTCCTGTAAGTCCTGTATAAAACCATACGGATCCTGTATGAAACCATATAGGTTTTTTCAGTAGGGTTACCTACTCAAAGCCGAATTAAAAATAAAATAAAATAATTAATTAAGTTCACTGAACGAGGGCAGGCGTTTAAGCTCATTGGTGTGCACCGATATCGCAGCATGGATGTTTAATATTTCCTGCAGGCTTCAGGAAGTTCAAAACAGCTATGGTCACAGAAAGGTTCAATTTTTTGAGGGGGGTCGGAGGGGGTCTCAATCAATCGACTGAGAAAAAGGATGATGGCTTCGTCTTTCGAGGGGTCTTAGGCAAATTCATAAGGCACCTATGACTGCTAAAAGCACCGTATCGAATTGAAATGTAATTGCTGCAGAAGACTCCAAGCCCTGTGTCACAAAAGTATTTAGTCGCGCCGAGCCAGCCCTACCTGTATACGAGTAAGAAACACGATCTGCCCACATTCCTGCATTATTGTTTATAATAAAGGACGCCTTCTCTATTGTGTACTGAGTGCAATGAAGGTACAGACCAATACACCTGTTCCTTTAAGCACTTTGCTCTGACAGGGAGACACTGATGGAATATATGAACAGAGGGTTTTCGCACGGATGCTCTGAAGGGATTGGTCTTCCGAAAGACTTGCGGATGATTCGCCAGGAAGTGGCTGCTATTCTTTTACGTGTTCTGCGAGAGGCCGGTTTAGGTGATACATGGTGAGATATACTGCAGTGGATGAGTCGCTCAGGCGGAGCAGTTGTCGGCCAGGTCTGTCAGGCTAACCCTGTCTGTGGCAACATAACGCCCCCCCCCCCTCCCCCATCCAAGGCCAAAGTGGATAATTGAATGAACCAATGAGGCTAATCGATAGAAAGTGGCTCGAAAAGCAACGTGAACCGTTGGAGGGTGGCGCGCGAGGTGAGTAGGTGAGGAGAAGAGGCTGGAGAAATAGCTAGACTAGTTGAAGTGGTAAATGGCGAAAGATTAAACAGATGCAGAGATCTGTCAGAAAGATGGCCCCGACAAGGCTTTCATTTAAGAGAGCCGTGGAGGTGTGGCGGTGGCGGGGAGGCTATGGTCTGTGACCATTTGTCGGTTGGAAGATTGGAAAACGTCGCGGCCAGAACACAGTTTAGGGGGCGCTGTCTGTCTTCTGCACAATTACCACTTTTGTATTTGCCTCTATATTGCTGATGCGTCTCTTTCAATATGAGTTGCTGGACTCGCTGGTTGGCTTTGACAAGCAGCCGACAACGAGCCAGCGAAGTGTCTTTCTCTTGGACATGGGCCAGGCGGAGCTTGAGGCCGTGTAGACTGACAGCGACACTTGTCCTCGTGGTCTGCATTTTACTTCGGCTGATCACAAACGCCAAGTTATTGCTTAGTATTCATAGACCAGTGCGCAAACGTTAGCTTGCACACTGGTCTATGTGGTTTTGCACACGCCTGGGGTTTACTTCAAAGCGATTGCTTTCCTTCAAGGGCATCATATTCGCAAACCCTTTAATGTATCTGTGGGTATGCAACAAACGCATACGCTTAATATGATAAGTACTAGTTAGCTTAAGCCAAGACATTTACCTACAGTTAGAATAGTCCCAAAATGATAGATAGGCAACTACACCCGTTTGAGCAAACATTTCTTATATTATGTGAATTCAATTTCATACCCTATAGTGTAACCGGATTTTCCCATCATATGCTTAGCCAGATGGCACACAAATACATTGGGACCATGTATGCTTAGTAATTCCACATGTTTCTATAAACCTTGAACGTTCCTGTCGCATTGATGGCACTGCGATAGGAATGGCCGCTGCGGCCGCTTGGCTGCTGATGTGAAGAGTAAGAACCCTCAGCGTGGCTAGGCTTAAAGTACCGAAAGTTCTTGAAAAATCTAGAGACATTAGCTACGCTAGCACTACTGAACTCGATTCGTCTCCCGCTGAAAATGAAGACCGTTCAACTTTTCAGTATTAATCCCTGGGGCAAACGCTTCCTTTTTTTGACCAAGTTTATCAGTTACTCTAATCGACAAATATGAATGTCGATCATTCTGAACACAGTCAACAGAAAGAACAAGATTACTGCGTATCTTGAACCATACGCACCGGACATAAATGTTGCAGTTGCCCAAAAGCGTTGGCAATTGTCATTTAAAAAACCGGCTTTTTAAGGTTCTTCTCTCTCTTCATACGCGAGCGTTCTGAGATCAGCAGCCGCGGTAGCTTAGCTCGTTGGGTGTCACGTTACTAAGCTCGAGGGCGCGGGTTCGATTTCCAGCTACGGCGGCCGCATTTCGATGGGGGGCGAAATGGAAGGAACACCCGTGTGCCTAGATTTAGGTGCTCATTCAAGAACTCCAGGTGGTCGAATTTACTTCGGAGGGCCCCACTACGGCGCACCTCATCATTATATCGTGGTTTTGACTAGTAAAAGCCCAGCAATTTTTATTACTCTATTATTAGTGTTCCGAGCTCATTAGTCGAAGATAAATAATGAGCAACGCTCTGATGCATCGAACTTGCAGCTGAAAGCAGAGGGGAGTCAGCATGTCAGCCTCACTGAAATACATCAGCACCAAATTCTCCAATTACATTAAGGTACATATCAACATTGTAACTCATTTAACGACAGTTGTACTATTGAAAGTTTTGCAAGTTGGCTTCAGTTGCTATAGGCAACAACGACGGCGATGCGTTCATATCGAGGCAACAATGAAATGTGACAGCGTGATATGACAGGCGACCTCGATAAAATATCAGATTGCCATATCCGAAAGGGCTGATCATCGACAAGCCCACGGTCGAGAGAGTGAGCGAAAAAAACTTTATTCAGTCCACAATAGACGCGAGTAAACTCAACGTCACCTGGCTAGGCCCACTCGGGGGCCATCAGGTTAAACCTGACGGTCGAGAGAGCATCAATCATTGGAAAACGGCGCATACAAATACTCATCTGACCGGCTCACCTTCGAGGGTCACATTTCTGCGCACTCGCCGGAGCCTTGTTGTCCGCGTCCGAACCCCCAAGGCAACCGAAAATATCCAACTCATAACAAGATTCGCCTGAAAACCCAGATGCATGCGCTATCAGTGTGGTTGTAAGAACATTGTCGTTTTCCTCATGCACGGCAGCGTCCAAATTACAGGCACCCTCACAACAACTCCAGTAATAGTATCCATTAAGGGGCCTGGCGTGCACAGCGTTATCTCTGTGGTTTGGCCAACGTTTCGTTTAGGGTGTAGCGTAGAACATAACAATGCATCATGTCATTAAGTCGGCACACAACGAAGCAGGCAAAGCATGCCTGTGTACACGCGCGTGCACTGGTAGAATGTAACGCGAATAATCAGGTTTTTAAGCAATTATTTCGAGCAGTCCGCCTATAGAAGAAGGCTTCCTGAACCGAGCCCCGTTGATGCTCCCTCATCTTTCATGCGCAACAATTGCTTGTGTATCTACAAAATATAGATTAGCCATCCGCTATTATGTGTTACAATGTACCGATAACTGAGCAAACAAGAGGCTTCATATAATATCAGTCAGGATAAGCAAGCAGCGAAACAGACACCCGCATCTAATGGTTATGGCGCTTGACTGCTGACCCGGTGGGAGTGGGATCGAATCCCGGCCGCTGTGCCGCATTGATTTTGGAGGGAAATTGCTAGAAGCCTGTGTGCCTCGAGATTATGGTGCACGTTTAAAGAACCCCAGGTGGTCGAAATTCCCGAAGTCCTCCACTACAGCGTCTCTCATAATCATATCGTGATTTTGAGACGTAAAACCCCAACATTTGTTGATGAAGCATTGTGTTAGGGATAAAAAGCCATTGCGCGTTCGGCCGTTGGTTTCTTGAGCTCCCAATGCACGCAACTAAGCAAACGACGGTCGGAGGGCGACAGTAATCGCTACGGGCACATTTCCGGAGGGAAACGTAGCGCGGCAGCACCCGTGATCTTGCGTGCGTCATGCTGTCAACGCACGAACGGAGCTCTTCACGCACCAGGAGACGACAATGGGCTTTCGTAAACAAAAACCTCACGTTCTCTGGAGCTTTCAGAGCTCGCTACGAAGTAGTCTGCAACGCGAGTTGTTTGTTCCGTGCACGCGATTACATTAGACGGACGTAGTATGCTTGGTGTAGCACTTGTACAGAATTACCTTGTGTGCAATTAATTGGGCACAACCAATTCGAAACTGTTAACGAAACATACAAGAATTGAAAACGGAACAGGACGAACAGAGGCAAACAACGCGGAATTTCTACTAGTTGGAAGTCAACGCTTCTGGCGTTGACTTACCTTGGGCAAAAAGGTATGGATTCACTGGAAGCTGACACTTTCTAATGGATCCATACAAGCTAGCCGAAGCTGCAACTTTAATAATCCAAGTGAATGATGTCAACAGCATAATAACGACTGCGTCATACAACAGAACGTACTAAGCCGTGTGAACACATCTGTGTTTACTGCTCCTGGGCACATTCCTAAACTGCAGACAGAATACGAATGAGCTCAACGCGCGTTAATTAAGGCTGATGGGATCCTAAACCCGTCTCAATAGCTGGTTATTTGCTTAAGTGGCTCGAGCGGTGATTTTGCATATGCTAATCTGAACTGAATTGCTGATTGGCTTCACATACGAACCAAAGCCTTTAGCACATCAAAGCCTCGGGAATATCAAAACAAAAGGCATTACAGTTTTGGCAGTGCCGGTTCACAGTCGCGTTAAAAGAAAGGAAAAAAAAAAATATGCTCGAACACAATTAATCACGAGATTTGCCTGAGATTACGCTCCGAATGAAAGGGTCTTTTTTCCTGGAAGCAGTTAAGAACTGTTATCTTGCGGAGTTCAAAATGACTTTATTGCAAAGTTTAAGCTGGTAACTAAAATCTTCAGAAAGAAGCGCTCCAGTTAACTGGGAGCAGCTTTTCTATTCACCCAAACTGTATTAAGCCATGTTTGAGTATAAGTCATCAAGGATGAAGGCAACGAAGGTATCGCACATTTTTTAAGGACCACAGACTTTCACGAGCTGGTGTAGATAAGTGATGTATGCCACACAAGACGCACGGATTGTGAAGTTGTGTGTGCGTGCTCACTCTCGCTCTTTAATCTAACTTTCAAATTCTCCCATCGCTTTTCCAAGTACAGGACAGGTACCGGTTATTCTTAACTGGTTAAACTTCCTGTCTCACCCCTCTTTCCCATTAGTTGCTTCTTCTATCCTTCTACTACAAAAGAATCAATACAGCACACACGCATCCCAGAAGTTATACCTGCTCGTGATGAACGCCTACGCGCGAGGCATACTATTACAGCGCCTTAGGTCGAGATACCATAAATCACCCGGGTATCCAGGGTCTTCCTACAGTTTCGCAGCGTAACGCGTATTTCTTTACGGCCAGGCAGGAGACCGACATAAAGGCGGTGGTCGCGTCGTCCCATTATCCCTTAGGTGCGAGTTCGCCATCGGGGAACCACGCCACGCTGAACCTTTGGCTTACGTGGCATCGTCCCAACCTCGCATGCCGGCCGCTATTCTAAACTGTCCCTAACGTCGCTGAGAAACGAGAATCGAGAAAAACACCTCCGAGCCACAAAGAATGAGCAGGCAATATTGGTGTCGATGGACAGTTCGGCCATTTCGAGCGTGCACGGCGCTGTCTAGAGATTTTTATCGCCGTTCGTCTCCCGGCTATAGAAGAGGCGTGCTGGTGACGCTATTGCCGGCCACGCGAGGATGGGTATTGAGGATAAGGTTTCTGGGAAGAAATTGCAGAGGTTAGGTCGAGGAAGCTTGGAAAGTTGAGGAGGTCTTTGTCGTAGCACAAGTACTATCTGAAAAGAAAAAAATCTGAACGATGGGTGATCCAGGCACATGCTGTATGCAGTTTACGGTTACATTATATTATTAGTTTCAGAGGTGTAAGTCTACTGCCTTACATATTTCTCACCCGCCGTGGTGGTCTAGTGATTACAGTGCTCGACTGCTGATCCGAAGGTCACGGGATCGAATCCCGGCTACGGCGGCCGCATTTTAATGGAAGCGAAATGCAAGATGCCCGTGTAGTTATATTTAGGCGCACGTTAAAGAATCCCAGGTGATCAAATTTTCCGGAGTCCTCTACTACGGCGTCTGTCATAATCATGTCGTGGTTTGGGGGCATAAATGCGCAACAGGTTATGTGGTAATAATTAATATTTACTGGTCGGCAAGGCTAGATGCAAGCAGTCATCCGAGATAAAAGACGTTATCCCTCCCACTTTCTGTAGAAACGATAGCGTTTCACGTAAAAACCTCAAATATTTATGCTTTGCAGAGCACACGTTAGTTTCCCGAAGGTCGCGGGATCGAATCCCGGCCGCGGCGGCTGCATTTTCGATGGAGGCGAAAATGTTTGAGGCTCGTGTACTTAGATTTAGGTCACGTTAAAGAACCCCAGGTGGTCGAAATTTCCGGAGCCCTCCACTACGGCGTATCTCATCATCGGCATAATCAAATCGTGGTTTTGGGACGTTAAACCCCAGATATTATTAGAGCACATGTTAATTTGCTTAGGAAAACAAGTCGTCACATTCGAAACGAATGTTTGCGCCTTCACATTTTCTTGTTTGGTTTTTATTTGTAGCCGGCACTGAAAAACCACAAAGCCCCCTGGTGACAGGAATGGTATGTGTAAAGAGCAATGAAAAACACTGGTTTCCATGGATCGAGGCGTGGGCTGATCTGTCGAGCAGACGTGCAGAGCGAATGGGACGACACGTTAGCGGAAGACGTGACTCGTTTGCGAAACCGGAAGCGCAGCTACTGATTCACTTGCATTTAACGCACGTCGATGTACACGTGATGTCGACGTCAAAAACCTGTAAACATATTTTTCACGCAAGTCGAGACAGTTGCTTTCAGGCAGGAGATGATGAGTTGGTGGGGTTTTGTACTGTTTGGGACATATCCCAATGAAAATAGCTTAATTTGCAATTCCATTTTATGGTGAGCCGCCTCTTAATTGGAGATTATTGCATATGGATAAGCAAGTGACACATAACACTAAACGATTACAAATAAAATAATAGGAAAAATACAAATTGCAGGCAGAAAAAATAAGATTAATATTTAAACATAGCAAGATGAGCCGTCATCACATTTAGGTCCCAAAAGAAAAAAAAACTGTGTGCGATGCCACGCACTCGGAAGAGCTTTACATTCGGTTTTCAGGATATGCCATTCGTGAAGCTGAACGTGTTCAATCTTTCCATGAAAACTTCTTCTCAATATCTATAAGTTTTAACAGGGCCTCTCGCATGCGCAACCTTCTGTAATTTTTCACATTAGTCTTGAAACAGTGCGATTGCCCAAAAGTGCCCAAAAAACCAAAGGTTGGCAAACTAACTCATGAGTTGACTCACAGACTCACTCGGACTCAGATAGAGCCGTAAGTCTGAGTCTGAGTGACACCTGGTATACAATATTTTTGTGAGTTTAAGTCCGAGTCCGAGCGAGTCCGCTTGAGTAAAATTTTGGTGAGTCTGAGTCCGAATGAGCCCTAAGCACAAAATATATTCCGGGAGTGAGTCTACGTGAGCTCCACATTTTTTGCCGACCTGGGGTCCTACTTACTCAACTTCGGGAATAATATCAGCCTTATGTCGGCGCACGTTTATACTCACGACTACTCACACATACATAAATGCCCTAGCGTTCATACGCAAGTGCAACATTTGTTGATCAGAGGCGTGAGCTACGGTTTGGGCAAACTATTTCAAGGGAGCTATTCATAAAAAATATATCGAGCGAGTATTCTCTTTCAATAAAAATGTCCTGACTGGATTGCAACCACTCATAACTAGTATTTGAAGCTACGAGATCAAAAATGGCCATGTAGAGCACCGATTATGTGAGCTATTGGTGTTAATGTACACTGGCACCAGGTCAAAAAAAGAAAGCTAATTATACGGTAACGTACTCATGAGTCGACTCACTCACACACAGATGGAGCCGTGAGTCTGAGTCCGAGTGAGTGCGGTTTGCGACAATTTTGTTGAGTCTGGGCCCGAGTGAGCTCAAAGGGCAAAATATATTTCATGAGTGAGTCTAAGTGAGCTCCCCAATTTCTTGCCGACCTATGATTTCAACGTATGAATACCTAGAAGCTCCGCCACCAGTGATGCGGCATGCTGGCCCTTCGTCTGCACAAGAGACGTGCTAGGTGGTTTCCGGTGCAACAATACCTACTTTTTCGCTGGTAATTTAATACAAGCATATTGTTGGATAAAAGTTCGTCGTCTGCACTTAAAATATTACGTTTCCTCGAGCACTGATATCGGAATCCTTGCTGAAAGTTGTCAGGGAGTTTTTCAACCGAATATAAGCCACGCGAACATCTGTTCGCTATAGGAAAATAGCCTATCTGAATAAGGCCAAAATTCCTTGACGTCACAGAAATGAGCTAATGCAATTTGATGGGGCATCTATGCAATTTTTCTGGGATTGGGACAATGACGTCTGTAGGCGGAGCTTACATTTCTTGTTAGGTAGTAGCCGACTGTTGTTTGTAAAGCAAACGTATAGACAAGAATAAATATGCATCATACAAAGAAAGTCAGACTAAAGTAACAGCCCGCTGTTCAGTGGGATATGAATGAACTGCGTATCCGGCACAATTCTACGTCGCATTTCAATACCACACAATGTAAACGCTCGTATCCATATCCTTCGAAGTATTGAGTTTACGGAAACGGCATGGGGATTGAGTGTTTTAACGTACGCAATGCTTTAAGCTTCATATTTTGCCTTTCGTACAGTGTATTACAAAATGCAACGTGTCTGTAAACTGTGTATAGAATTTCGCTGCAAACTCTCTCGTGTCTCGACAACCTTCTTTCAATTACAATAGCTCTGTGTATGAAAAAAGAAACTAAATATGAATCGTACGAACCAACTCAAGCGACGTCCGTTGTGGAGCTTTCGGAGTATCCTGCAGAGGGATTTCAGATCACAGGAAATTCAAAAGTGATATGCAAACTGCAAACCGAGCTTCTCCGAAAACTTTGTATACCAGCTAACTGCCGCATAGCAGAAAAACTCCCAGTCCGCTGTCGTAAGGAGTTGAGCTCACAATCTGACCTTCCATGCTGTTTTCCTCAGTGGATAAATTGGATGCCGCTTCGCGCACCGAGTTGTAATTTACCATTTGCTTGGCGTTTCTTTCTTTTTTGTTCCGTAGTTGCCTTATGACTATAAAGGGCTCTGTGTTTTCGGATAATCCAAAAAAGATGGTTGATCCTCTGTCAAAGGAATCGGTATAACACGAAAGTGAAACGTGTCGTCACAGGAGTAGTTAATTCCTTTAGTGAATTGGTATATCAGAGTTTCTATAATGTGTTACTGTTGTTTGGCAGATATAGCACCGCTCATGTGGACGCACTCACGTTGACGCCTAGTGGTACATCACCGTACCGACGACTAACGCCCATGATCATGATTTAACCCTTGCGGTAGCTGAAGTTCTTAACATATACATGGAAACTGCGTATGGGTGAATCCCGCGCAAATATCGCATCAACAAGCACATAAGAAACACTGCTGCTCAATATGCACTCCTCCAAAGCGTCGTGAAACGCGAAGAGAAACGCTACGCGCGTTGTGTCTTGCGTCTAGTCTGGCAGTTAATTCTCACAGGGCGAGCGGGCAATGCGGTGCGACAGCCAGGCGAGCGTCGGAGAGCTATTTTTTCGATATGGAGGGATACTATCAGTGAGGCATGGGCTAAAGGCACCACCTCGTGGTGTGTTAAACGAAATCACACTTCTATTGGAAAGGCGCCGAATGGGACGGTCGAAGCAACGGCGCGTGTTTTTTTTTTGTTTGTTTTTCGAGCCTGGTGGCACACAGGTCACCACGACGTTATAAACGAAACGCTCATAGCATCCATTCATCTATCCATGCAAAAGCACCGTGAGAGTAAAGAGTGAAAGACGAAAGGCGCGTTCATGTAACCTTCGTTATGCGTCTGGGGGTAGCTCTTTCTTCTGGGACATTCTGCAGAGAACTATAAAAAAAGATTTACCGATTGATGCCTACGGGATCAGGTTTTTACCAGTTAATGAAGAAGACGATGGAGCACCTTATGATACTGTTATGTTGCTCGGCCTTCACAGTATTTGGAAAAAGTACATGGCAGTTCGCCATGCTGATATCAATACACTGCCCATTCGTGAATATTTCCGCCAAATGATCACGAAGTTTATTGAAGAGTGTAAAACTAAAGACCCAATTCCAGAGGTGCTCGAACATCTTGAGCCACTTATCCGTCTAAAGGAATTCTAGTCACTATGTAACCATTCCGGTAATTACCTCTGTATGTACTGTTTATGCACTGTAATATTATTGTATGAGGTGCAAAAGTAAGTAATAAAGAAAAAAAAAAGTCTGGGGGTAGCTCAGTGGTCTAAACACCCGCGAGCCATGTCGCGGACCGAGAGGTAATGGGTTCGACTCCTGCTAACGAAACTTTTTTTTAGTTTTTTTTTGTGGAATTTGATGGCGTTCATTTAGCTGACGTATATCCGTGACGGAAATACGTCATGAAAATTTTGGGGAACCCCAGCATAAAACATTTTCGTGCTAAAAAATCCGATAAACACTCGCCGGTAAAACTTTGGACAATGCGGATTGATCCGGTAAGCTCTAAATTTTACAAGGGCCTTTTATACGTTCATAGGGCATTTTTAAAGCTGAGAATCATGCGTCAAAACGAGCGCCCCTCCAACAGCGGCAGAAACCTCGTAAATATGCTTGCGTCTATCACAACAAGGTTTAAGGTTGTAATACGAACAAACGTATGTGTTTGGCGAAAATGTTTGAGGCCCGTGTACTTAGATTTAGGTGCACGTTAAAGAACCCCAGGTGGTCGAAATTTCCGGAGCCCTCCACTACGGCGTCTCTCATAATCATATCGTGGTTTTGGGACGTTAAACCCCAGATATTATTATAAACGTATGTGTTTGTATTCAAGTATTTGTGCTTTATATATATATATATATATATATATATATATATATATATATATATATATATATATATATATATATATATAATATATAATGTATTTGTCCGATCGAACCTTCCAGACATCTGTAATACAGTTAGTGTGTTCGCATGCTATCGTGTTCAGATATTATTTCATCTAAGATTTCGGAGTATTGAGAATAGTAAAATAATAGGTCATTTATTTTTCATCAAAAAGATGAGGGAGGCTGGGAGAAAAAGCTGAGGAGCAGGTTGACTACCTTCAGCCCCCCTCCCCTCAAAAAAGAACACTTTGGCGAGTTTACAGAATTGCAGATCAACAGCCTTATTAACAGGGTAAATGAACAGAAGGTGAGACAAAATGATAGGATTGAGAAACAGGATTATCAGCAACAATACAACATATTTTTATTGGAAATCAAATGAATAAGAACACATGCAACAACTTATAATGCAAAATTAAACACCGAATTTCGGAGCATTGGAGATTAACATGAAACAATGTCTGATAAACGCCGAATTTCTCCTAAACAATAAACTCCGAAAAAAACCCTCCGAATTTCGCGAAAAATAAACTCCGAAAACGCGGAAGCCTACTTATGACCTAGAGCGTTTTCCGAGAGAGTTCGGTCAAAGGTCAAGAAAAAACTCACAAGGTCACTTCTGCAGTCGCCCGTGACGACTCGAATGCGATAGCCATCTTATCCTTTTCCTTCTCGGTCGGCGTATTGATCTCCCCCTCCTCCAAAAGCTGTCTGAACCTAACCTGGTTTTGCACGATCTCCGTGGTCGGCCCACCTTTCATCAAGCGACAATGACACGTGATAACTTAAATATGTGACGTCACAAGTTTTGACGATCTGTAACGTCATGATGACGTCACCTGAAGTCATCGCGTGATGATTTTTGGCGACACTCGTGTTGACGCCGATGCCGCCGAAGATCAATTTTCGCGCCGAATGAGGCATCTAACAGTTTCGTCTTAGTAAGTGTAAGAAAGAAAGAACACTCAAATGCCATTCGAGGTTTCCACCATAGGCAAACTAGTCTATCAACTCCGCGATACCATCGATGTTGGTTTTGAAGCCTACGTGGTGACAGGAGAGTCCAGTGAGAAATATCCCTAGGGGGCACGAGCATAGGCGTGCGCACAGGGGGGGGATTAGGGGCGCCCCCCCTAATCACCTAAAAGGGGGGGGCGCAAAGTCTGCCCCATACATTGACCCTTCTAGTCACCTAAGAGGGGGGGGGGGGCGCAAAATCTGTCCCATATATTGACTTAGTAGGGTGGGTGGGGGGGCGCTGCGATGAACCTTCGCCCCCTCCTGATGGGGAACCCTGCGCACGCCTATGAGCACCAGCAAGTGAAGACGTCACTGGAAATAAGTGACGTGATATAGCAAGGATAGGGTCGTTGTTTTCTCGGTCATGGTCTAATTCAATTTCTTTATTTCGGGCGCAGTGTGAGCTACGCATGAGATGTCCATATATTATGAATCACGAATCGTGCTTTGCGCTTTTCTGACAGCTTAAAAAGATGTAGGCAGAATACATGGATATTTAGCCGGGCCCTGGATAACTGCTGCTACTACGCAAGAAGTTTTCGATCCCACCGCAGCACATTTTTAATAATTGAGAACTGCATTGAGGAGCGACACTTCAATTGTACGCTGCAGAGACCACCCCGAGTCCTTACAAATTGGTTTCCCTGGCCAGCAAAATGTTTACGTGAGTGTGTCGCGCTAGAAACCCGACGCAACGGTAGAGGCCACGCTTTTGTGACGAACAAAAAAGCGGGGCTCTGACGGTTTCGAAGCAGTTTTGGTTGGGTTTCCTAATCAAGTTAGTGTCTTCCGAGCAGAAACCGCAACACCTTACCGCATTTATTGAAGCCACCACGGACAAAAAGCCCATGACAAGGATTTGGAAATATGTGCACGTAGCGCCATTTCTCGTCGGTGACAGCGGTGGCCTGCCATAACTGAATAGGAAATATGCGAAAAAAATCATATCATACAAAAGGAGCTAGTTATCAAAAACTTCCTGTTCTATACAGCAGATACTTATTTGAACATTCTGTTAAAATTACAGTGTCGCGCTACAAACCACGTGGCTTCCTAGAGTGTTTACTATTTTACAATGGGGCCCCATGTGTTTCTGATGGGCGGGGTTCAATTGTCCTGGGAAGCCACATGATGTGCAGTGCAGTACTGCAATTTTACAAAAATGCTCCAGCAGGTCTGTGCTGTAACCCGGAGTCGGTTTTGCTAACTAATTTCTTTAAGAGATATGAGTTTCTTTTCGCATATTTCCCATTCAGTTATGCCGGGACGTCGTTGGTGCCGCCGAGAAATGGCGCCACGCACAGATGTCCCCAAATCCTGACGATATTTATTACAAACAAGTCGGCTTGTTTATTTGTGGCACGAGCAACGAGCGGCGCTCTTGTTTCTCTTCCAAGCACTCGCGGCCGAGCACTTACTTCCGGTTTTCCGAATTTTCAGATAAGAAGTCTTGTAAAAAATTAAACTGAAACGAAATCGATGGTTCTGTTTCAGGTTAAATGTTAAATTTGATACATATGATATCGACAAATCAGTTTGCATCACATCATGACCAATTAACTGTCAGGATAATTGACGAAAATGAATGGAATGGTTTCATTGAAAGAATATAAAGTTTTCTTGCGAGCAGCTGGAATAGGTGCGGCACCTGGCGGAGAGGATCTCAACAATGCTCTTCACTCTACATGGCCTCTGAGATGAGCTTCGGCAGTACGACAAAACAAGCAAGTAAGTTCTCGACCGGAAATACTTGGAGTAGAAACAAGAGTATCACTCTGTCGAAGATTCGATGAGCGTATTCGCCTTTTCGGTCGGTTTGAAGATTGCGATAGCAGCAGCACGTGTTGCATCCCAAGAAACTTCCGGTCACTTCAATTACCACTCTCAAAAGCCGAAGCAGAAAGCTTGTTTTTTTATGTTGTGCCAAAATAAGGAAAGACTCTTTCTTCGCTTTCAGGTAAAAGGAAGGCGCTTAAAGTGAAGGCCTAAATCTTGTACTGCTGTGTGTGCAGCTTAGAAGGACATTTATTTAAAATATTTGGCCCGACACAGGGAGAAAAGTGTTGAAAATGTGCGGGCTACTCGCTAAGGCTTTTTATCCCCGCCAATGCTACTAGGTAACGCCGGCGCACAAAACCGGAAGCCGTCCAGGAGCTGTGTTTACAAACAGCGAAAAGGTCTATTGTGCAACGAACGATGCCGCAGATAACTAGGAATCATGCCACGATGGATTCCATTTGTAATGGAGGCAACGCGGACCTCACGCCATTGCCTAAGACCTTTGTTTAAACTGCAACACTGGCACGACTTTTCTCAAGGATTTTTCATAAATATTGCTTAGCAACAGAAGGTAGTACCGTTCCTGAAAGGCAACAGGCTTTTGTTTTGATGTGATCACAATACTTTATTTCCAAATTTTCCATACATATTGGTCAGAGATAGTATACCTCAGTTACGTTACCGCTTAAAGAACGAACAGACCACGCCTGCTTGTAATAACACGTCGAGTTCAATACGATCGATTGAGAAGCAAAAAAAAGACGGCTAAGGTGGAATGCATAAGTAGCAGTGGGATTTATTTTGTTTTATTTATTTATTAAGGCGAAATCCGCAGGTGCCTCATCGAACGCGAAAATTGACCATCGGTGGCGTCGTCCGCGTTAACATGAATGATGCAAAAATAACCACGTGATGACGTCACTGTATGACGTCATCGGATGATATCGTCCCTTGGTCAAACGCGGGCCGATCACGAAGGCATTTCAATGCCAGGTGAGGTTGCAGCAGTTTTACTAGTCGATGGAATCGCACTCGACGCATTAGGCGGTGCAGAAGCACAATAGGTACATCTGGATGCTGACCTTACACGGCGGCCAGGCATCACATGCTAACACAATGGAAAAAGTAGCTAGAGCACCATTTCACGTTTACGCAACCACTTTGAGAGAGAAAGCATTTAACCGGGTTATTAATGAGCACTAACAGACAATAATGCCAAGAAAGTATAGGGGATGTTTTTAGTAGTAAATGTAAGGTAAATGTGAAGAAAGAAAAGTGGACGAAAAGATGGCTTGCCGCGGGAAGGGACCAAACCTGCGACCATCGAATAACGCGTCCGATGCTCTACCAACTGAGCTGCCGCGGCGGCCATCCCCCCGTCCACTTTATAGGGTAGATATGTACATTTAAACGTGGGAGCGTCAGTCAGCGCCGCCACTAGCCATGACGGCGAGTGTGGAACACTCTTTTTCTGCCTGCTGGCGTCACGTAGCTCGTTCGTCTCGTTCTGGCAGACTTGATGCTTTCAGGTAGTATGCGAGGGATTATTGGTCAGCTGCCAGCTCGTAATAACTTCACGTGCTACGTGACGCCAACAGGCAGAAAAAGAGTGTTCCACACTCGCCGTCATGGCTACTGGCGTTGCTGACTGACGCTCCCACGTTTAAATGCACGTATATACCCTATAAAGTGGACGGGGGGATGGCCGCCGCGGTAGCTCAGTTGGTAGAGCATCGGAGGCGTTATTCGAAGGTCGCAGGTTCGGTCCTTGCCCGCGGCAAGCTATCTTTTCGTCCACTTTTCTTTCTTGACATTTACCTTACATTTACTACTAAAAACATCCCGTTAAACCCCAGATATTATTATTATTATACTAAAAACATCCCCTATACTTTCCTTGGCATTGTCTGTTAGTGCTCATTAATATTGTGTGTAACAAACAAAACGAGCCCTTAAAATTAACACTTCTTTCCGCGTTATGCAACGCTGTGGAGGCTAACGAGACTTGTTGCAGTTTCTTGGTGGTTCGCGCCAAGAAATTTACAAGGCATATTACGTGCGGAGTTTTCCTCCCGTACTGTGATATTTGTCGTTTCTTAGGGCGAGTGATAAGACGCCTTGTGCCTTCGAAATAAACGAACTCCATTATATGGTTGTCAATATGCTGTCCTAAATCGCTTAGAGTTTCTTCGTTCTCATTTTTCTTGTAGTTTGCGTCGATGCGTGTGCGCGGAGAAAGCAAACATCAAGGCTCCTTAGTTTTCTTGTGTTTCATTTGCATTCTGCTTTAAAGAGTTGCGGCCTCGAAGAAGACAAGACCACCTGTCGAAACGCTGGCTTCAGCGACACCCCGTGTTCAAGAATACTCACCTCCTCGGCAAATGAACACTCCATAGCCACCGATGACAGAAATGCGTTGGTATTTCCTGAATGCATAACAACGAAATAATAATAAAAATGTCACAGTTTCGCCACAAAGGCGAAGCAATCAATGCGATAGCAAGGAATTAATAATAAAATCTCGCGTTTAACGTCCCAAAACCACGATATGAATTGAGAGACGCCGTAGTGGAAGGCTCCCAAAATTTCTACCACCTGGGGTTCTTTAACGCGCACTTAAATCTAAGTACACGGGCCTCAAACATTCCCGCCTCCATCGAAAATGCAACCACCGAGTACGAATTAAAAAGCCACAAGAAAAAAAATCACAGCATATCCACGGGGTGAATGATGATGAGTGGGGCGAAGCTACGGAGGGAATCATCTGTAAACCGTGAAACTCTTCCGTGAAATGCGCCCAGTACATAATATAAAGAGTGTGAAACATCGTGTGTATATTAAACATCAAACTTCTATTGTACTGTTGGTTTACGTGGTCCCTTCATTATCACTTGTGATCGGTGAAATGCAAGGAAGAAATCCGCTCCCGAGCGAAAGAGCGCCAAGAGCGACCGCATTCCCCGCTCGCCCTGTGCGAATTAAAGGCAAGGCTAGAGGGAAGACAGGACGCGCGTTCCACGACGCGAGGTCGGTAGCATGCCCAACGAAAGCCAACGGAACGCGATCGTGCAAGCGCTCCGGCTTCGCATCGCCTCATGGTTCCATTTAGCGTCCCAAAACCAAACATATTGCTCAAGGTGTGCCTTGCGTTTTTCGTAGAAATAATTTCTTTATCATGTACATTAAGACGAAAAGTTGAAAGCTCACTAGAGTGTATCGCCCGCAAAGTATGTCTTTTAGTGTGATTTAACTCTCGTACGGCAGGGTCCTCGCGCCGTTGCCGGTCCACCTCGCCCGTTGACGATCGGGCGAGGTGGCTAAATACAACTACCACTACTACACTTTAAGAAAAACATCTGGCGTTCTTTCGTTCTGCTTTTACAAAATATCTGGCGTCTTTCGTTGGTTTATTTCATCAATCAACGGCGTTTTGAACAAAATTTTTATTGTTTAATCACGCACAGGAGAAATCTCACCAGGCACTACCTTGGAGGTAAACAATGGCTGCTAATGGGAATGAGAGACACAAGAAGTCGGCTTTTAGCTAACACTTACACTTCTACTTCTACTAACGTTTCCTACTGGAACATGCCAATGGCTGCTAATGGGGAATGAGAGACAGAAGAATTCGGCTTTTAGTTAACGCGCACGCTGCGAATTTTTTATTGTTCAACAACGCACAGGAGAAATCTCCCACCGGCACCACCTTGGAGGTCAAAGCGTAAGACTTGTTACTCACTACTACGATCACGACGACTACGAGGGACGAACGGGTGCCGCGTTAAGGAGCTTCGCCCCTAAAACACCAAGCAGCTCGATACTTACAGCGTGTCTATCAAGCGCAAAGGACTCACGAAAAGACTACGCACGGGGCGACCACGAACTAACAACGGTAACAGCTCGACACTTCAAGCGCGTTGCGCTGGTCCAACACAACAAAGGACGCTCGAAAAGAAGCCACAGGTATACACAGGACGAGCGCGAACTGTCCCAGTGACTTATTCGTGTTTGAGCGGCGCGCTAAAACCGAACGCTCTTAGATATGTTAGATTCGAAACAGCTTGTGCTCGGAGCTGTGTCCGGCGGTGGCGTCCGCGCTTCACTGCGCATGCGCCTACTCTATCTCCTGAGAGAGTAGGCGCATCTCCTCACCCGCGCTGCAGCCGCGGCGCAGCCTCTCCTCCCCCGCGCTGCAGCCGCGGTGCAGCCTCTCTTCCAACGTGATGCAGCCGCACCGCTGTGAGTGTAGCATAGCCATCTGAGCGCGCGCTCGCGCCAAGGAGAAGTCTTTTTCTTGTTCTTCGACTGCCTTGATGATGATACGTGCAGAGCACTTTAGAGTCCCGGACTCCCGTATGCTGTCCTTGCTTGGCACAGGACAGCATGTGTGCTGAACACAGACAAAACCATGTGTGCTGGCACGCGCTATCGCGTTCGGGTTTGTGTAAGAAGCTGGGTAAGACGCTGTGGCCTCTCCCCCTTACACTCTCTCGCGTGGCGTGCTCCAACAAGAGTTCGGGACGAGTAACAGCAACAGCAACTACAGTGAATTCATGGTGTGCTCCACTTGCAAGGACGTGTTAACATCGGACAAGGTGCCCGTGATGAACGGAACCATGCGCCGCTTCGCATCCATGCGCCGATCCATGCGCCGCTTCGCATCCCCACATGGTTTTATTTAGTGGGAGATGGTGTAATTTTTTTTGTTTTCTTGAAAACTGCGGCGTGTGGAGTGGCCCCTCCGGCTCTGCTGCCACGCGGTGCCGTTCGATGCATTGTTTACCAGGCGTACCACATACAGAAATGGTCCGCTTAGTTGCGAAGCAGCTTAAGGTGGGCGCTTTGTCCGTCTATCCCGCGGCGTCCACACCCCCCTGCTCATGCGCGTCCCCTCCCCCTCTCTCTCCTCTTCTACGCTCCTCCCCTCTCGCGCGCCTCATTCTCTCCTGCGCATGCGCGTCTCCCCCCTCTCTCTCCTCTCCTACGCTCCCCTCCTCTCGCTCGCCTGTCGACCGCGTTCCCCGCTCGCCCTCTGAGAATTAACGGCCAGGCTAGAGGGAAGACACGACGCGCGTAGCGCTCTTCTTCGGGTTCCGCGACACTTTGAATCGATGGATGCAGCTTACGGCGCGGGACATCGCCCCAGCTTAAGAACCTGGCGAGCCAGCTCCTAAAAGAATTGCACCATCTCCCGCTCAAGCGAACCATCACTCCGCTGCTTCGCATCCACACATGGTTCCCTTTAGCGGGAAATGGTGTAATTTTTTAGTGCGCGTCTCAAGGGCAGTTTTCAAACAGAATCGCAATCTATAGTCGGTGACAGCCTAAGAATAAATATAAGCTCCGCCCACGAGGCCGTATTGCTCATATTTTGCATGCCTCCGCGCTACAAAGGAAGTAGTCCCTAAGCAAGAGCAATAATGTTCACGCATGTAAACATTATCTTGCAATACTGCATTGATATTGAAGTAAAGAAAGCAAAGCTAGATAAAAAAATATTGTGAAGGCACGGAGTTCAGCGTCAGCTTAACAATATATCTGTTCTTTAAACCGCACCTCCTGCCACAGTCATCTCGGAGTCTACGAAGATGTAATGTACATCTCAAAGGTGATGTTTCTGCGCAGTACCTATTTAGGCATTAAAACAAAGAATGCAAGACTTAACGGAAAGTTTATAATAAACGAATCGTTTTTTAACATTTCATGAAACAAAAGAGGGACATTAATCACACTTAATAAGATCGTTTGTAATTTTTTTACGAAACTTTCGCCGCCAGTTTCCTTGACTGGCTGCTGTAACTATGGCAACTGTGACTCAAAGCGAAGCATGGCGAAGTGGTCTGAGATTGCCTTCGTTAATTTCGACTCTTGTGTTGCCGCAAATACCGCATTTGCGTCTGTAGTCGTCGTGCTTCTTATCGTGTTTGAGGTAAAGGCCAAGGCTTCATTTGACGTCTTGTTTCAACGGAATAAAAGCGTGTAGCGCACACGGTGTTTAACTGTGGTGGTTATTGCATGTGTTGCCGTTACGTTCCCACCAAGGATATGTACCCGGCTAACGTGGCGTTGACTAAAGGCTTTACGTGGGATTGTTTCTCGCTTCGAAAACTTGCACTGGCGCCGCCACGACCACTTCAGCCCATGAAGATTCATCTTTTTTATTTATTTATTTATTATGTATTCATTACATAGCTGCATCGCCCCATTAGGCATTACATTTGCTGGAAGAGAGGCCCCTACCTTCTGTTTGTGTGTGTGCCTGTGCGAATGTGTATATATATATATATATATATATATATATATATATATATATATATATATATATATATATATATATATATATATATATATTGACACGTAGATTGTGAAGGGGCTGTCTTCGGTTGCCGTAAGACAAAATAGGAAAAGGATATACGCTTCTAAAAAAAGTTTATTTCTCAACGTTTCGATCGGCGACCGACCTTCATCAAGGCAAAATTTACGAGGCTTCGATGCGTTCTTAGAGCATCGTCCTCCAAGCAGGTAGAGAGAAAAAAATGTAAAAATGAATAAGAGTAGCCAAAAGACCACACGTATACACTCGGACATACAAAGGACACGTGCATCCTCGAGTAAATAAAAGGAAAACATAGAAATGTATACATAGATAATCCCGGTAAACACAATCAGTAACTACATTCCTTTCGTCCATTGTCAAGCCCCACATCTCCAGCTCCCCCTCCTCATTTGTTAGTGAAGCATAGTGAGGGGGTGAGGCTTCACAAGATGGGATAAGCGTTTATTTAAAACAGGGTCTACGGACTATAGGCTTCACGAGAGTCTACTGTAGTTTAATATAAACAAATTATCACTGCGTTATGCACAGAATGCATGCGAAATGCAAAAAAAAAACCCACTTTAGAGAAAAGCAAGAATTCCAAATATGATATCGCGAAGTATGATGCAATACCATTAATAACAAAAGCGTTTTATTTTTTCACTCAATAATAGTTTTAGCGGCGTCACTTCAGCTAAGATCACGATTCATGCATTCGAAAGTTCCTGCGTCACAGCGATATTATGTAGCGCGCATCATTTCGCGGTTTGTAGACAACGATTACCTCACATGGCGTTTTTCATTGCAAGGCGTTTGTGCATCGAGCGTGAGTCTTACGCGACAGGCACTTCAACCTAGCACGTCATTCTGGGCTGGTGGAACTGAATTATGTTAAGACGACGCAACTTCCCCAATAGGCACACGTCAGATAATCACACACACACACCGGATGACCACAATTATCTTCTTATAATGCACACACCACTGCATATTCTCAACACCTGGTTTGTTTACTTTCGCATTGTGTTGCGCTAGTGGGTTACGTTGGTCGCTTCCTTTCTCTCACGTTTCGTCCGTACATACATCACTCTTATTGGCACAGAGCACGGCGCATATCATAATAGATCACCAAGATTCCCACGTTGCGAGCTCCAAGTAACACACACACATGGACATGTGGCAACGCTAATGCCATGGCGTTTGCGGGCGGTAAACCGTACACAGACGCGCACATTCCGACTTCACTTTCACCTCACTGCACACGAATGAACGCGACGACAATCGCCGATGTGGTGACCCTCAGGCGATATGCTTGGTGTATCCGAGCGATGGAGGGAACACACGCCGTGTTGCAACTTGACGCTGCCGAAACGACGGAACGCGCTAAAGCGTTGTAAAACACTCCAAGCTGCTGTCGCTTCGGTGCACTTGAAACGCGGCACAGTCACAAGCTTCTACTGCATCAAATGACGACCGGCGAAGATGATGCTGGTTACGTGCGGATAACAGTAGGAAAGAGCTTCTTCTGGAAGAAAAAACACCGCAGGAAATTCGAATTGACGGATCTCGGTCTCGATGAAGTGGTACAGCGGTACCTCGCCTCTCGTCGCGAACGGCGCCATGTTGCATTTTTCATTGGTTCGTCTTGACCATTACGTCATGGTAAAGAGCGGCCGTAGTTGGACGCGCATAATACAAATGGACAGCGGTACAGTTTACTTTTTATTCTTAGCTTGTCACCGACTATAGGACCACTGCTTTAAAGCGCACCCTGTGGGCAATCTCGCGGGTGACACTGCACTCGCGAAAGCACCTCCGAGTTATGCATACCGCCAGCGTTAAGTGGGGTATATATATGGCCCGCCATTAGTAGCCTAAACAACCGGTGGCGTGTGGCCTAGTTGTTTGAAGTGGCGCGCCGAGGAGTGAGGGGTCGCAGGTTCTAGTCCCGGTGGCGCACTTCGGAATATTTTTTCTTCTGGCTTATTTTTCTTTGTTGGATTTATTTATATATACATACCTATACATATGCAGGACATGACGGCGAGGGCAATAACCAGCCGAGATTGTCCGCATAATTGCTATGGCAATAATAATTACGGGTTTTTACGTCCCAAAATCAGCATACGATTATGAAGGACGCCCTGGTCGAGGGCTGCGGAAATTTTCACTATCTTGTGTTCCTTAACGTGCGCCTAAATCGAATTACACGGGTCTCTAGCATGGAGTCTCCATCGAAATACGCCCGCCGCGGCCGGGATTCGATACCGCCACCTCTGGTTCAGCATTCGAGCACCATAACCACAAGACAACCTTGGCGGGCCAAAGAAAGAATGCCGGCTTATCGTTGCATCTTCTGTTATCTAAAGCAACGCTGATATTGTATCAAAGGAATTAGTCAGTCTTATTATCAGGCTCGCAATATTAATAGCTGCTCTTATTTGCTGCCATTAGTCGAAGCGGTTGTTATTAGATTTATCTCCCTTTCGTTTTCGCTGTGTTCTAGGCACGGATAAGAAACAACTTAAACTCACGCTCTTCTGAAATGAGCAAGTGGCTTCCATCAAGTTGAGAGATTTTCGTTCTTGTTGATGATTGTTGGAGTTTGACGTCCCGAAACCAGGATATGATTAGGAGAGACGCCATATTTCCGTTCTTGCTGTTTGCTTGCACGGCTTGGCTGTACTTTTGTGGAGAATAAGGAGAAGTTAACGTGACCACGCCGAACGCATTTCTGTGCGATCGCATCAAATAAACGGCTGTTTGGAAGCGGGAAAGAAAACACGCTAATTCCTTCAAAATCTTAGACGAGAGGCCGTTTACGATGCAGGCGAATGTCCCTATTGCTTTAACGCCTTTTCGCGCCATAACGACAGATTTGAGGACATCCGCGGAATCGCTAATGGGGTCGTTGACTCCGCACGGAAACGATTTTTATTCGAGCCTAGCACAGTCGGAACAATCCTCTGACATTCCGAGAGGCAAACACCATTGAGAAAAACGCACCTTCTAATCTGAATACTGAAATTTCGCTTCAGTTGCGGCGGATACTTTGAAAACTGCCACGCACTTGCAGACGCATTTACAAAATACGCACGTGCATTTCACATCAATATTTGTTTCACTGGATTTTACGCGTTTTTTTTTCTTCTGCACAATGTTTGCGGAATGCTATGTGTCATAACAACGTACGTCTATAAACAATCGCCCAACCTCAAAGCATACCCCGGACATGCATCGCCTGCATTATGGCCCCATTAATCGCTACCGCTCAGTTATTTTGTGCTTGGCTTCTGCTCCTTGGTAGTAAAAAAAGCTTATGGAGACTAACTTTCATCGAACTATATATATCTAAATATCTGTGACGAAAAAAAAAATCTAGGCTCCAACAAAAAAAATGTACAGGCATCCTTACTTAAATGTCTTTCTAAATGTGATTGAACCTTGCTCTTTATACGATGCGTGCAGCGACAAGAAATCGCTCTGTACGCCAGACTCTCTGTGGAATCACGTGCAATCTCCTAAAGCGAAGTTTACGGTGCGCATTATTGATAAGCGCTTCTCACGCGTTTCGCTGGTTGGTTTCATTCGTACGTCCTAATTGCATACGGCTGTGTCGAAAGCCATTGCAGAGACCATGCGCGATTCCTTCTTTTGGCACGCTTAAGGATACGAGAGAGTAATGCCTAGCTATACGTGACTGTGCATGCAAGAAGGCGCATCTCGACAGGATATACTACGAGTGGGATTTATCGCGCTAAGGTTTGGTTTACAGGGACCATTTCGCGTTGTTTTTGCAAACGATATTCTTAAGGACGCCTACAATAGAGGTGCAATCGGGGTGATGATGTGTGGTGTTGAACTGGAGATAACATGAACTGCGCGTCCTCCCGAATTCAGCCGTGCACATTAAGGAACACGGAATGCGTGAACAACAAAACAACAAAAGCATATTCAGCCTCTTACTGAAGAACAAGCATAAGTGTGCTGGACAAACGGTACAAGTTGAAGGTAAGGCCGTTGATTTCCGCGCAGAACTCGGCGGGTATGCGCCAAGCAGCTCTAAGCATAGCACTGCCATGCATAGTAGATTATAGCAAGGAGTGGGAGATGGAAGTGAGAGTGAGGAGGAAGGGAATGATGAGGGGAGAGGATAAAGCGGGGATGCGCCATAGAAAGTGGGTATGTGCCAAGCAGCTCCTAGCATAGCATAGCCATTCCTAGTGTAGCATAGAAAGGGGGTGGGAAAGGATGAGGAGGAGTGATGTGAGGGTTACTATGAGGGAAAGGTGGAGGTGAGAGGTGAACCATAGTTTAACCATGTAAAGTCTAGCATACCAATGGGTGGGGACGAGAAATGAGAGTTACGGGGAATGATGTTAGGGTAAGGAGGAGAGAAGGCAATATAGAAAGAGAAGAAGAAAGAAAGATGAAAGACAGATAAAGAAGATGTAGAAAAAGATGAGGAAAAAACTCAGTCTGTGTTGGCGAGGTTGCGACTTTTGTTTGCCAGCTCCGCCGTTTACTCAGATTGCACAGGTGGGGAACTGGCTTTATAATTTTTATTGCGATAGCAATTATATGGACAGTCTCGGCTGATTTTTGCCGTCCCCGTCGCCACCGTCATATATATGAGGCGTTTTTTTTCGAAATGAGTCAAATCCATCCAAAGAGAATTTGAGAAAGCGGCAAAAATTTGCTATGCAAACTAAATACAATGCTGTCAAAGCTATTTTATTATACGTTTTACACGTCGGCTACGGGAAGTTTCTGGCCACAATCAATTAAATATATGCAGCGGATTTCACCATTATTTGCATGATAACTTTTGATTTGGCTCATATTGAATTGAGACCTTGAATTCAATGCGGCATTCTTGAAAAAAAAGTCACACCATCTCCCGCTAAAAGGGACCATGAGGCGATGCGAAGCAGTGTTTCGGCATGTAGAGCCCGCGTATCAGAGGTGGAGTGGTGAGGGGGAAAGGGGAGAGGGGAAGTGGAGAGGGGAAGTGGAGAGGGGGATGGGGAGAGGTGATGTGGAGAGTGGGAAAGGGGGAGGGGAGGGTAGAGGAGAAAGGGAAGGAAGAGAGGGAAGGGCAGATGTGATGAGGAGAGGGGGAGGAGGAAAGGGGAGAGGGGGTGGAGAGGGGTAAGGAAAAGGGGCGGGGGAAGGTGGAGGGGAGGAGAGGAGAGAGGGGAGGGGAGAGGGGAAGTGGAGAGGCTTTGCGCATGCGCAGTAAGGGTGGTCACGCCACACACCACCACCACCACCACCACCGGATTGAACTCCGCTATAAGATGCTTCACATCTAAAAACTTTAATTAAATTCCGGCAGCGGCACATTCTTGCTTCGCCGGCGTCGACATTGCTTCTGTTCACGATATCGTCGACGTCTGGGGACAGATCTCTCGCTGATCTTTTCACTTCCATCAGAATCCGTGATAATACAGCTCCGAAGGGCAAAAAAACTTGCAGAACACACCAGAAACAGGCATAGCAGTCAGGTAGGCGGGAAATCAACACGGAGCTTGCCGAATTACATGATCGCTGAAGCGCTCTGCTATTGGCATACTGGATTTGACTCATTTCAATCCATACAGCGCATGGAATCTGGCTCATTTTCGTTTTGAAACGAGATCTGTGAGCACACGTAGCTGTTGTTATTTGACCCATTTCGTTTTGATGACTCTTTTATGGGAAGTTGAGAAAAATGTACGTGCCAATGGAGCAATATAAGAGGTAGTTTCGGTTTCTGGATTTTGCTCACCTTCGAAAAAAAAGCGACAATATACATAAAGCCACAAAGAAAAATATTTCAGAAAAGCTTTCCGACGCGCGGAATCGAACGGGCGACCTCTCGCTACGCAGCGTGCGGCGTTAAACGGTTAGGCCATGAACAGTGCCGTCTTCCAGCCTGCTAACGGCAAGCTATTTATATACACCGTTTACTTCAGCATGCTTTCTTAGTCACCACATAGATGGCGCGATGTGCGCGCGTGGCGCGCTTTAAAGATCGTCGCCCCGCTCCTGCGAACGCCGTTGCTCTTCGCCCTACAGGGTGTGGTCGCCCTTCGTGCGCTTATCTCGAGGAAAAAAGGGGCGGCCGGTGGGGTGGAGCGGGCGGGTACGAAGGTCACTTTGCTCGCTGAAACAGCCGCGTTTGCGAAAGGAGCGCGCTGTTCAAGCAGAAATCAGTAACAACTGTGACAATTAGTTCGCGTTCGTCCTGTCTGTACCTGTTCGTTCGTTTCGTGCGTCCCGCTCTTTATACTGAGTAGTGCGCTTCAAGTGTCGAGCTGTGACGCATTAGTTCGCGCTTGTCCTGTGCGCGTTCTTTTCGTGTGACTTTTGGGCTCGAGCGACGCGCTGGCAATTTCGAGCTGCTTTCCGTTCTTCGCGTTACATTGCAATTTATTGCTATCGCATTCATTCCTTCGCCGTTGCGGCGAAACTGACCACTTTTTTTTACTGCACCTTCTTTGTTAAATCAGCAAGATCAAGAATGGAACAGATGGAGAGTTTGCGAGCTCTTTGGTATATGTATCAGATAATGTTTTTTCCTGTATTGTGATATCGCTCCTTAATAACCTCTGTATATGCTAAATTTCGTGGAAATCAATTTATTGAAGCCTGCCTATATGTTTTTTCTTTTTTATGTAACAGCACATGGGTTGTTTTTGTGTGAGTACAATTCTGTAAAATGTTTTTCAAGTTTAAATGGCAATCTTCTTGTTACCACCCTACGTAAACGACAAAAAATACTGCGGCCGCGATCGATGAACGTTGCCGTCTCATTCCTACGACAGCGAGCTTGGGGATGCGGGGTGTATGGATGCAGCCGCCATAACGTGGCAAGTAATCGCCACAACGACAAATTAGGGCCAGAGGACAAGAAAAGAAATTTGAAACGAGCTTTCCATTTGATCCTCTTCCTCCAAGAAGATCTTCCGAATGCAAGGTACCGTCGCGATGTTCGCGATAATCTCGGCGCTTTTGTCGGGCGCGAACGAGGGTCGCAGATGAAATTTTGCCGGCCCGTGCATTGCTTCGCATGCACAGCCTTCACAAGACTGTGAGAGGGCATGGGAAGAAAATAATTGGGTAATTCCTGAAGAATGGGACCAAGATTTCCTTGCAAAAGCAGCCGCGTGGTAGAGTCACATGTCTTTTGCAAGCTTCTACTGTCTTTCTCGAAGACTGGCCTATACGTTTATTCGCTGACATCCGGAGGATGTGAAGGTGTAAACAAAGGTTGAACAATGAAGAAAATGTCTACACAGTGCCTGATGCATTTCCCGAAGCATACTCAAAGGCGAAAGCCATCTTTTTCTTCTTACTCGATTTTACGCCCCCCTCCCCTCCCCGAGAGCTCTCTGCGCCTAACATGGTTTTTCACTGCCTCCCATATCCGAAATGTTCTAAGCTTTCTACACCTCAAATTGTTTTGCAGTGCCTCAGGAACCTTTGGCCAAACGCCGATGTTCCGTGAGGACGTCATCACGTGACATCGTGATGTGACCTTAATATGTGACCAAATTCGGGACTTGGAGGTCGCAATGACTTCATGTGCTAACGCCATCACATGATGATGATGTTCTTGCGCCACTTCGTGCAGGGGTCGACGCCGCTGACGCGAGCGGTCACTTTTCGCGTTTGATGAGGCCTCTAAGGCTTAGCTGAAAGAGAAAGAAAACGCAAAACGTTACAGGTCACGGCGTCAAACCTTATTTATCTTTGGATAGATATCATTTCGGTAAAACAGACGCCATGGCCACAAATTGGCAAGCTCGTAAGGTATCACACATGAACCGTATAACAGTCCTTTAATAGCAGAACTTTGTGTTCACTGCAGCAAAGAAGGCCTACACCTTCAATAAGGCAAAGAAAAGCTCTGTTCTAGAATCCCATTTTATTACAGCGATTACCATATTAACGTTGTACCTTGTGAATAATGTTGATCATTGTAAGGATTTCTTTTTTAAGGCAGCAGTTTATGTGCGATGATGCTAACACATCTCGTTGTCGAGGATGCTTCGCATCGTCAGAATTCTTTTCCCCTACTTTTACCACGGAAGAGGGATATCTCCTGCGTACATTTTATACTTTTGCCGTCGTTTTCAAGTCACTACAAATATTTGTATGAAAAGCGACTCAAACCAAACATGGCATGAGTGCGTAGCACTCAGAACCTTTCATTTTTGAAAACCGACAAAAGCGCATGCGTTCCATCTCCGATAGGCTTACGTTCGCAATATAATTGTTGCGGTTTAACGTGCCATAACCACGATACAGTTATGAGGAACGCCGTAGTGGAGGATTCCGGCAATTTCGACCACATGGCACCTAAATCTAAGTGCATGGGTTTCAAGCATTGTCACCTCCATCGAAAATGCGACCGCTGCAGCCGGGATTCGACCCCGCACCTTCGCGTCAGCAGTCGAGCTCCATAACCACTAGGCCACCGTGGCGGGTAGGCTCGCCATTGTAGTATTTGGTTTTACATAAAGAGTTCATGAAGCATACTCCTGCTTACGTCACCCACTGCGGCTAGTGGATGTATGTTGTGTTTTACCAAAGTCCCGAGATATTTCAATATTTCGTTGAAAAATCTGTGATATCCGAGGCATTGCAAGCTTTTTGCACCTAACCTGCTTATGAACTGCCTCCGTGATCGACCCACCTTTGACCAAGTCTATGACTTGTCTATGACATTACTCAGTATTGGACTGCTGGAAGCACTAGTCTTTCCGCACGCAACACGAAACATCGAGTGCGCCAGCGCCTTAACAGGACCGTTAGCTTCGAGCTCGTCAACTAGGTATCCAAAGACAATTTGGTAGATTCTATGTAGAGCCGGGAACGCTGCACGCTGCTGTTGTCGGCGTACTTATTTCTGCCTGGCACCGACGTCTCTAGATCACGTACATTGTGACCAAAGCACCAACTGAGCAAACATGAACGCGTTGTTCCTTTGTGACATCAATTTGGCTCTAACACCAAGGTGCGCCAAACAAGGTGCCATACACCCATAGTAGCAACGCATTCAAACAAAGCATGCCTTGTCTCGCATTCCCCACAATTCGCGCATCTGTCATTTAGTGCAGCGTGCCATATGGGGAGACGCGGACGCGTCAGTGACCCGCTCCATCTATGTGTTTAGCAAAAGGTTTTAGGTGGCGAGTACTCCGTGTTCTAACATGGCAGAGCATTAAGCCGACCCAGGTCCTTGACAGTTCTGTACACAGTGTGTCTATGTGTTTAGAAAGAGTCAGTCGGTTGAGATCAATAGCATTACCCGGAACCCTGAAATTACTTAAGGTAGATTCAAATAACACTATCAGCTTCTACTTTCACATTATCTCCGGAAACCTCCATTGCTGTATCAGTGAAGAGCGGAAGATATGCTGCACTGTCTCGTCGAAATATTTTTTATGTAACAAACCAAAAGACGAGAACTGTAAATTGGTAACAAAGAATTTGTCTCTTAGTGTGGTATAATCGATCTTTTTCTACATTCGGTCCCTATTCTTTGAAATAGATCATTGTATATCCTCTGAATTTTACTGCACTAAGTACTGCACTTTGTCAGGAGCAACGTCATTTGCTGGTAAAGATCGTTAAGAGGTTTTTTTTCTCTATTGTAAATTACAATAATGATCTTCCTTCTATTGACCGCCGCAGCGGTTTACCCTTTTACCATGCAAGCCGCGTGTGTGTATAGTACTCTATTCTCCTCAACTTCACCGAGAGTACTCTCTCATCCGTGCCCATCGTCGGCCAACATTCTGCTTCGAATTGATGTTGCGCGGTAGGGCATGTACCTTAAGCGCATTAGCTAAACATGTGCCCTGGATGTGGGCAACGATACATATAACTCTCTTTGAAAGGAGCCCTCAAAGAACCTCTGAAGATACAAACAACGAGTACGTTATTCTCTCACGTCTTTCCCGTATTCCGGAGATTTTATTTGTAATAATTGGAACATAAATGCGAAGAAAGTGAAGGGGAAGAAAAGATAACTTGCCGCCGGCAGGGACTGAACCTGCGACCTTCGAATAACGCGTTTGATGTTCTACCACTGAGCTACAGCGGCGGTCATCTCCCCGTCCACTTATAGGGTATATGTTCATTAAACCTAGGGTGTTAGTCAGCGCCGATCGCAGCCATGGCGGCCAGTGGGGAGCATTCTTTTTCTGCCTTTTTGGCGTCACGTAGCACGTGATCTTTTTACGAGCTGGCAGCTGACCAATAATACCTCGCATACTACCTGAGGGCATCAAGTCTGCCAGAACGAGACCCTAGCTATGAATGAAGGCAAGAAGATGGGTTTTTTAAGTGGCTAGTTTTTCTTTGTAGACACAATATTAAAGAGAGTAAAGACAATAATGCCAAGGAAAGTATAGGAGATGTTATTTGTAATAATCAGAATATAAATGTGAAGAAAGTAAAGTGGACAAAAAGATAACTTGCCGCCAGCAGGGACCGAATCTGCAACCTTAGAATAACGCGTCCGATGCTCTACCACTCGCATTGCGAGTGGTACCTCATCGCATTGCGCACCACTTCGCATTGCGCAACCACGTCGCATTGCGCTCTACCACATCGCATTGCGCAATGCTCCTCCTAAAATTTTTCATCCTTCACGTCGGGAATCTGACCTCCACTCCAGTGCATAAGCACCGCAACACTTTTAACACGAAAGTGTTTTATGCCGGAGCCCACCGAGATTTTGATGACGTATTTCCGTCACGGAAATACGTCAGCAATATCAACGCCATGAAATGGCAAAAAAAACTATAAGAAAAGTTCTGTGGACAGGAGTCCAACCCATGACCTCTCTGTCCGCGACGATGGCTGGAGGGCGTTTAGCCACTGAGCTACCGCCAAACACAAAACGTAGGCTAGATGAACGCGCCTTTTATCTTTCACACTTTCCTCTCACAGTGCTCTTGCATGGATAGATGGGATGGCTGGATGCTATGAGCTCCCCTTTATAACGGGGTGGTGACATATGTGAACACAAGGCTTGAAAAAGAACACAAAACAAAAAAACGCGCCCGTTGCTGCGCACGTCCCATCCGGCGCATTTCCAATACAAGTGTATTTTGTTGAGCACATCGCGAGGTTGGTGGCTTCAGCCAACGATGCTTCCGCCCAAGCCTCGCTCATAGCGGCGCATCTATATCGAAAAATAGCTCTCCGAAGTTCGCCTGGCTGTTTCACCGCGTTCCCCCGCTCGCCTGTGAGAATTAACTGCCAGGCTAGAAGGAACAAAGAACGCGCGCGAAGAGTTTCTCGTTCGCGTTTCACGACGCTTTGGAGGAGTGGCATACCGCAGTATCAATGTCTATTATCGTGCTTGTTGATGACATATTGCGCGAGATTCCACCATATGCGCCCACGCGTATATGTTAAGACTTCAGCTACCACAAGGGTTAAATCATTATCATGGGCGTTAGTCCCTCGGTACGTAGATGTGCCACTAGGCGTCAACGTGAGTGCGTCCACATCAGGCGGTGCTACATCTGCCAAAACAACAAACATATACAAGCTCTAATATCCTCATCATCATCATCCATCATCATCAGCCTGTCTACGCCACTGCACGGCAAGCTCTGATATGCCAATGCACTAAAGCAATCAACTACTGCTTTGACGACACGTTCACTTTCGTGATATACCAATTCCTATGACAGAGGGATCAACCATCTTTTTCTGCTACAGGCACAACGAAGGTCATGTGTGAAGCACTGATTTGCGATAATGAAAGGCAACAATGAAGTGCGGAAACGTGAGATATGTTCATGTAACCTCAACAAAAGATCCGATTGCATATCAGACACGGCTGATCGCCGACCAACCCACGTCGGGAGAGCATCGGTTGTTGAAAAACGGCGCTCACAAATGCGCATGTGATTGGCGCGCCTTTGAGGGCCGAATTTGTGTACAACCGCATTCCTGTACACTCGATGGCGCCGGGTTTTCGGAGAACTATGCCACTGCCTCCACAATCTGTCAGTAATAAAAGCCTCGCCTTAAAAAAACGCTATTGGGTGCTACGTGGACTATAAACTTCCTGCCGGTAGGTGCAAGTGATCGGTGCGTACATGCTTCCAATGTCCCGACGCCCAAGCTTTGCCGCATACTTCCTCCTTCATTCTACACTGCCACGCGAGCAGAGGAAAGGAAAGAGTTTTTGATGTGACGCATACTGTAGCGAAAACCTGTCAAAAATGCTCGAACTCAGTAACATCACAGCCTTTTGATTTGCTGAAGTTTTTTTAAAGTCACTCACAGCGACATTTTAGAAATATTTTTGCGCCAGACGCTGCTTTTACAACGCACCCTTAAAAGGCTGCCTTGAAAGCATCTTGACGTCGCTCGCCACAATTATGGCAAAGCCCCCCGGAAAGCTTTCAAGGTGTCTTTTAGTCTGTCAGTTGTTTTGCTTTTTCTCGAGTTCGAAATTTTCTGCCGTGCACAGTTTCAATCGATAGTTTAAAAAAACTTGAATTTACAGAGGATCTGTCTTTTTCACTATTTTTCTCTGGTAGAGACAGCTCAAGCCTTTTCAAGATTGCTGTCGTTGTCTTAAGTTTTTCTAGAGAAACACCACATTCTGCTAATTATTATCACTCTGACTACGCCCACTGCAGGCAAGTAAAGTACTTTGCCAAGTTTTGTCAATCAACCCGGTCCTGCACTTCTGTGAGTAGTTTCTGTGATTGAGCCTTCCTTTAGCACTCGCACTTGGTGTGCCTCCCAATCAGAGCGCTATGCCCCTTACTCTTCGCCGCACACTTTTTTCGTGTTTTATGATAACCTGTGTTCTGGAAATCTCACGCATCCATAGATGAACGCGCTATATGAAGACCCTTGAAAATAAGCGTTGAACGTCACTTTCATGAGGTAGCCTCGTTTTGCAAGATAGAAGGCTGCACTTAATTACCTTATTCGATCCACGCTGCAGGATGATCGTGGCGCATCAGCCCTCTTCGATTATGTAATTACGCCGCGCGAGCGTCGAAAGTCATTTCGTAGGGAGATGCGAGTTGATGACACGGCGAGTTTGTGACGTAAAAGGGGCACTGCGGGAGCATCATTATAGATTTTACAGAATGTCTTGATAGAGCAGGCAAATGCCTGTTTACAGCCCGATATTTCTTTTTATATCAGAATCACTCGATAAAATCATTCCTCTTAAAACGTGGATTTTTTTAGTTGTGATCTTCTTCTACAAGCCTGCTCCGAGGTCCAAACTACGCGCTAAGCGTTTTACGATATCTTCGTTGCCAAGAGGCCATGAACGCCTGGTCCATGACCTTTTTCAAGGGCCTTTAGGCCGAGGAAATGACATTCTTTTTCTAGGAATATTGTCACCGAGTCAGTTTGCAGCATTCAAGTAGCCACGCTTCGTTAGCAACCAAATGCAAAAGCCATAGCTTACAGTGCGTGGCGTGTACGTCAATATTTTCTGGTAGTTAGAATTGTTCCAATTAATCCAACTTACAAAGTCACACTCTGCACGTTAAATTAAATCACCGCTTATCTTTAGCTTTGGGCGTGCGTGTCGAACACTGACACTATCCGAATTGCGCGCCAAATTGCCACATTCTCTAGACGTATTGAAGCCATAGTAAACATGGCTTTAGTCAATTGCGATTCAATGATTTTGTAAAATGCTTTGCTATGCATAATAATAATAATACTCGAAGAAGTTCAAGATAGCGCAGTGGATATGATTAGTTCCTGCAATAGTCATTGCTCAACGCGTTATTTGGCGATGCAGACTGAACTGCAGAAAAATACTGCGTGTCGTCCATCTAGAGCTCTCAGCGCTTGTAATTGAAAGGGTTGGGGCAACTAATGTTTGGTGAGTCGTGTTGTCATTTCGTTCGACAAGACTCCCACGTATCACGTGATCTACTCGTTTCATCCAAGTATCTTGTACCCTTTCAAGGTGTCCCACCGCAATTACTACTCGTGATCACGTGTCGTGCGCCGTATATTACGACCAAGGAGCCTTGATTACGACGTGAATCGTCCGAAGTTCTTATTATCCTCCTCCGTATTCCCCATCTCAGTTTCTTTTGACAGATAGTTGCGTAGATTGTACGCTGCGCCTAGAGTTGCACGCATGTTGTTGCCTTAGAGAAAGAAAGAACCAGTCATAACGTAGTTCAGCGCAAAAAACAGGCAACAGACGAGTGAGAGGACAAGGACACATGCGCTGTGTCCTTGTCCTCTCTCACTCGTCTGTTGCCTGTCTTTTGCGCTGAACTACGTTGACTGACTCGTTCCAACTCGCCCAACAAGCAACGTTGCAAAGAAAGAACCATACAAGTATACTCACTTGCAAATCGAAGCTTTGCTGTCAAATACAACATGCTAAAACGGATCGAGAAACGCAAATGCGCATAATCAAATCCTTCATAAGGGCAATTTCGCAAGGACTGTGTTTTGAAAAAGATTGGAGGCGACCGTAATCCCTTACTTACGTGTCTGGCGTTCGTGTGCGCTTGTGTGTTCCCTGAGGTAACTGCGTGTTTCGTCGCGCTGCCAAAACGGATCTCAGGGGCGAAGTAGAAAGAGGCACGGGGTTGAGACCTGCTCGGCCATGTGCGGCAGCGATCTCAGCTGCTCACAAGAAGGCCGTCTACTTTTTCAGTGAACTCACTCAATTAATTTTCATTATTTATCCTGACATTCTATTTGCCCTTGTTTTAAATAAACTTATTCCCCGACATCTTATACTTCCACTATAAATCAACGTGAACCAGAACCATCGATTTCGTGACACGTTTATTTTAACAGCGGGGCTATTTAGGCTTGGCGAAATTCCGTGCCGCATCGACCAGAAAATCTCATCATCAGCGGCCGGTGCGCTCTCTCTTCGTCCTTCTCATGTTCTGCCCGGCGCGCGCTGTCCCATCGCGCTAAATTGTCCGGCTTGGGATGCAAAATTCGGATGAGCGAGAGAATGAGCACAGCGAGAAAGACGGAGAGAAAGAAAGAGATAGAAAGAACAGACACAAAAAATACAACGAAGAACAGAGAGGAAGACCGAAAGAAGAAGAAAGAGAGAACGAGAGAAAAGTTGGACAGGGGCGAAGCATGTAGGGAAGCGTGTTTCAGCTCCACCAACGTGAAACCTCTGGAGGGGCGAAGCATACACTGTGCGCTCGTGTTTCCCGCAGCAAATCACTGCTAATGGCCAATGAGAGACAGAAGGAACATAGACACAGAGACCCGCAATCCGCTTTTATTAACGTGCATGCTGCGAATTTTTATTATTCAAATACGCACAGGAGAATCTCCTACCGGCTCTACATTGCAGGTCAAGATCCAGTGTCTATATATACGGAGGGGCCGGTGGACGGTGGTGCAGCGCGAGCAGTCGGTTATTAAAGACGATAGTCTTTCTTGGGGAACTTAAACGCAGAAATTTTGGTCTGTCTTTCTGTCTGTCTTTCTGTTTGTCGGCACGTCCCTCGATTCAACCACTCGGCCAAAGTTGAACCACTTGCCCAAGGGCCAGCCATCGTGAACGGCTGACTAGGTTCATACTTGTGTACATTGTTGATCAAAAAGCAAACATTACGCATATCTGAGGCGCAACATCACTAGGTAAGCATTACGCGGTGTGTTCCTTTAACAGAAAATACATAGATACGTAATTTTAAAGACCTTGATGGTATGCCTTTAACGTTGAGACAGTAACGCGTATATTAAAAGATTGCCACAGCTGAAGCGATCAGCGCTCCAAGCCGAGCAAGCGCGAGCGCCAACAGCCACCGTCTTCGTCTTCTTCTTTCGCAGGCGTTCTTGTCTGCGCCGTACCATGTTACAAATCACTCCCCCGCGAAAAAGGAGCCATCCTGGCGACCTAAGAAACAGGTACAGCTGGTGGGTCATAATGCGGCTTCAGTCGATCGACGTGAACAGTCTCGCGGCCGCGACGACGGCGGCCCGTAGATGATTGAACAGGCTCAGTCATATAGTTAACTGGGGATGCTTGACGTAGGACGCGGTAGGGGCCTTCGTACTTAGGCAGTAGCTTTGTGGAAAGGCTAGGAGTGGAGGAGGGAACGCGAAGCCACACCAACGTTCCAGGCGAATACGACTGAGGAGGCAGGTTTTCGTCGTGACGGTCCTTCTGGCCCTACTCGCCCTACAA